>NW_020172671.1:2061465-2061612 GCF_003031525.2 Neophocaena asiaeorientalis asiaeorientalis | reverse complement strand
TAGGGTTAGGGGACGGGAACGGTTTAGGGGACAGGTTAGTGCACAACAAAGGTTTAGGTTGATCGTACGTATTAGGGTACGGGTTAGTGTTAGCGTACGGGTTAGGATTAGGGGACGGGTTAGGGTAAGGCTTTGGGTAATAGTTAG
>NW_020172671.1:2059532-2061415 GCF_003031525.2 Neophocaena asiaeorientalis asiaeorientalis | reverse complement strand
GTTAGTGTTAGCGTACGGGTTAGGATTAGGGGACGGGTTAGTGTAAGTTTTCGGGTAAGGGTTAGGGTTAAGGTTAGGTTTAGTGGATGGGGACGGTTTAGGGGACAGGTTAGGGTACGACAAAGGTTTAGGGTGAGTGTACGTGTTAGGGTACGGGTTAGTGTTAGCGTACGGCTTAGGCTCAGGGGACGGGTTAGGGCAAGGCTTCGGGTAAGGGTTAGGGTTAGGTTTAGGGTTAGGGTACGGTGACGGTGTAGGTGACAGTTTAGGGTACGACAACGGTTTAGGGTGAGCGTACGTGTTAGGATACGGGTTAGAGTTAGCGTACGGGTTAGGATTAGGGGACGGGTTAGGGTAAGCCTTCGTGTAAGTCTTAGGGTTAGGGTTAGGGGACGGGGCCGGTTTAGGGAGCAGGTTAGGGTACGACAACGGTTTAGGGTGAGCGTACGTGTTAGGATACGGGTTAGAGTTAGCGTACGGGTTAGGATTAGGGGACGGGTTAGGGTAAGGCTTCTGGTAAGTTTAGGGTTAGGGTCAGGTTAGGGTTAGGGTTAAGGGACGGGGATGGTTTAGAGGACAGATTAGGGTACGACAACGGTTTAGGGTGAGCGTACATGTTAGGGTACGGGTTAGTGTTAGCGTACGGGTTAGGATTAGGGGACGGGTTAGGGTAAGGCTTCTGGTAAGTTTAGGGGTAGGGTCAGGTTAGGGTTAGGGTTAAGGGACGGAGATGGTTTAGAGGACAGATTAGGGTACGACAACGGTTTAGGGTGAGCGTACATGTTAGGGTACGGGTTAGTGTTAGCGTACGGGTTAGGATTAGGGGACGGGTTAGGGTAAGGCTTCTGGTAAGTTTAGGGGTAGGGTCAGGTTAGGGTTAGGGTTAAGGGACGGAGATGGTTTAGAGGACAGATTAGGGTACGACAACGGTTTAGGGTGAGCGTACATGTTAGGGTACGGGTTAGTGTTAGCGTACGGGTTAGGATTAGGGGACGGGTTAGGGTAAGGCTTCTGGTAAGTTTAGGGGTAGGGTCAGGTTAGGGTTAGGGTTAAGGGACGGAGATGGTTTAGAGGACAGATTAGGGTACGACAACGGTTTAGGGTGAGCGTACATGTTAGGGTACGGGTTAGTGTTAGCGTACGGGTTAGGATTAGGGGACGGGGACGGTTTACGGGACAAGTTAGGGTACGAAACCATTTAGGGTGAGCGTAGGTGTTAGGGTACGGGTTAGTGTTAGGGTACGGGTTAGGATCAGGGGACGGGTTAGTTTAGGGTTAGGGTTAGGGTTAAGGGACAGTGACGGTTTAGGCTTCAGGTTACGGTACAACAACGGTGTAGGGTGAGCGTACGTGTTAGGGTAAGGGTCAGTGGTAGCTTACGGGTTAGGATTAGGTGACGGGTTAGGGTAAGGCTTTGGGTAAGGGTTAGGGTTAGGGTTAGGGGACGGGGACGGTTTAGGGGACAGGTTAGGGTACGACAATGGTTTAGGGTGAGCTTACGTGTTAGGGTACGGTTTAGTGTTAGCGTACGGGTTAGGATTAGGGGACGGGTTAGAGTAAGGCTTCGTGTTAGCGTTAGGGTTCGGGTTAAGGTTAGGGTTAGGGTTAGGTTTCGGGGACGGAGATGGTTTAGCGGACAGTTTAGGGTACGACAACGGTTTACGGTGAGCGTTCGTGTTAGGGTACGATTATTGTTAGCGCACGGGTTATGATTAGGGGACGAGTTAGGGTAAGGCTTCGGGTAAGGGTTCAGGTTAGAGTTAGGGTTAGGGGACAGGTTACGGTACGACAACGGTTTAGGGTGAGCGTACGTGTTAGGGTACGGGTTATTGTTAGCGCACGGGTTATGATTAGGGGACGAGTTAGGGTAAGGCTTCGGGTAA
>NW_020172671.1:1952032-2057032 GCF_003031525.2 Neophocaena asiaeorientalis asiaeorientalis | reverse complement strand
CGGGTTAGGATTAGGGGACGGGTTAGGGTAAGGCTTCAGGTACGTGTTAGGTTTAGGGTTAGTGTTCGGGTTCGGGTTAAAGAACTGGTACGATTTTGGGTACAGATTAGGGTACATCCATGGGTAAGCGTTAGGGTGTATATTACAGTATGGTTTAGTGTTAGTGTATGGGTTATGATTAGTGTACGGGTTAGCGTAAGTCTTTGGTTAAGGTTTAGGTTTAGGGCTAATGTTAAGTTTAGGGACCGTGTACGGGTTAGTTTACAAGTTAGGGCACGACAACGGTTCAGTGTTAGCATACGTCTTAGGGTATGTTTTAGTGTCAGTGTACTGGTAAGGGTTATGGAGTGGTTTAGGGTATGGCATCGGGTAAGTGTTAGGTTTAGGTTTATTGTCAGGGAATCGGCACGGTTTAAGGTACAGGTTTGGGTACGACAACATGTTAGGTTTTGGGTATGTGTTAGGATAAGGAGAAAATCTTTACCTAGTATATAGCCGGAAAGCCAAAAGAAACCAAACAAAAATCTTTAAGGAAAGAAAGAAAAACTCTCAAACAAAACAGAGTACCTTCAAAGAGTCCAAACTCAAAGTGTATCCAGAATTTTTCTGTGTACCAATAAGATGCTGGAAGACAAGAGAGAAATCCGTCTTTACAGTTTTAGGAGAAACACATTTTTACCCAAATTATTTAAAATCTGCAATCTAGGATTACATGGTGTTATGCTGCTTTCATTTCTAAAAGCATCAAATGTTCAAATTCTCTTTCCTATAATCAGGATGCATACATCATTTCTTCCCGCATCTTTCTGGTCAAATCCATCTTTTCTCAACCCTTTTTTCCCCCCTGTGTTTAGAATGACATATATTAAAGCTTATAGAAAAATAGTATTGAGACAATATTTTCAGTAATGCCCTATTAGTATGTATCGATAGAAGTACAATTGTCATCAGAGAATATAATTTTTCTTCGCCAAATATTCCACACCATGAAGTTAATGCCAGGTTTTACTCCAGTACATACTTTTTTGTTGTTTTTTGTTCAAAAAATAATGTTTATCATAACAAGGTGATTCGTTGTTGGCAGGAAAGAACCATGATAGATGAAATATCATAAATAATCTTTAAAAATGATTTTTATCCTGTGTTTTTATTATCAACACAGACTTAATTATAGTAATGTTAAAACAACAAGAATTGCTTGGTGAGATAAGTAACCATAATATCAACCATGCTATCTCACTTTTAGTCTTCTTGACCTTTTCTGGTCAGTTAATACATTGCCTGTGGATCTACATTTAGTCAGACACAGAAGTATTTATTTAAAAAGTATATGAGACCATTTCTTTCTGCAAAGAGGCTCTCAGAGGTGATAAACATAATTGATAATAATTATAATATATGAAATAGCATGTTACAAATAGGCTCATATTTTTATGAAGGCAAAGGAAATCACTACAGTGAAATCTCACAATAGTATGCATTCATATACAACACTATTTTAACAAGGATTTACTCATAATAATGAAGTTATATCTTAACCACTAAATAATCGTTCTACTTTCCTCATTACAATTGCAATAGAAAAGCTTTATGTTTGCCCATGTATCTGTTTGCCAAAAGAGCCATAATGAGTTATTGTTAATTTTTATCAGTTACTACGCAAAGTATGTTTGCTCATGCCAACCTTCCAGTTATTTGATCCTTCAGTTAACAAAGTTAAAATGAAGGGGGAAATTGAATTAAATGACATATATGGCTCCATTCAAACCTAAAACCCAAAGCATTTACCAAAATATAGAGTTCAGTGATATTCATCTTCACATTTGATAATAATATGAAAGCTCATACACAATACTTTCAAAGGGTGAAAATTATATCTACTATTTTTCATGTGGAAGTTTTAAGAACAGTTATAATGATTAATATTACATTCTCTCTGGTAATTAAAGGAAAACCCAAGTTTTCTTCAGCTTTATTGAGGTATAATTGACATGGAAAACCCAACAGTATATTATAGATATAGGATTTTATTTTTCTGATATAACAAGTAGTCTGATAGTAAACTCAACAATATTAAAGCTAAGGAACTTAATTTTTTAATATCTCTTACATAGTTACAAGATGGCTATTGCTGCTCAGCAATCCATTCACCTTCAAGAAAGGAACCTGGAAAACAGGGAAGGGCTGCTCAGTCACCTTTGTCTCTTTTTACAAAAACATTAAAAATTCTCTAATTTACTCCTTGCCAGTTTGCATTCACTCCTCGTGGATTGGTTTCCATGTAAAGCAGGAAAAATTGAGAAAATGAGCTTTTGGCTTTCATTTTGTATTGTAGAAGGAAGCTAGAGAAAGGAGTAGAGAAAGGTTTTGGATAGCAAACTAAAAGTATCTTTAACAGCAACATAAAACATGAAAATATTCTAATAGGTTTAAATCTTGTTCCAAATGAGTTTTGTAAATAAAACTTATATAAAGTATATTCATCAAATAAAATATATATTATATATAGATATATACATGTATAAATGATTAATATATAAATAATTGATATTATATCAATTATTAATATCACTTTTATAGTATTCCATCTTCAGTTTATTAGAAATCAAAAATATTTTATTTACTTTTAAAATTTTCATCCTTATCCTTATCCTCTATGCTAATTTTTACATCTCATGCATATTTAATCTTAAATGTTAACCACATACTGTTATTTCATCCGAAGGTTGCACTTACAGTGAAAAAGCACACCAGGCAAAGAATCAGAAAACACATATGTGAATTCTAGAGTTTGAACTCACTGGATGTGTGAACCTTATAATACTTCAAAAAAGCTCTCTGTACTCATTTTCCTCTTTTATAAAACTAGGATGTTAGTGTCTCTGCCTACTTGAAAGTTGCCCTGCAAATTAAAGGAGATAATATATGGAAACCAAACAAATTTTTAATACTGCTATTTTGGGAAAAGGTATTTACTATTTTAAGTTGTTAATGAAAATACATTAATTTTTCAAGGGGCAAAATATTCTTCCATAGCAGAGGTACATCACTTCAAGTTAAAATAATGCATTTTCCTATATTATTAGTTAGCATGCACAAATGGGCACTGGCAATCTTGGGCACCCAAACAGATTCAGAATGAATGTGAAGATTGACAGTGGGGATGATAGAAATAAAATCTTGCAGATAGTACAGAAACAGCATATCTGGAGTAATTTTGTGGCATAAAGCATGTTAAGTCTTGAGTTCCAAGAAAGCCTAGGTTAGAGGGAAGTACAGTAAAATGCTGATCATTAAAGATTTAGCTTAATATACATTTTGCCTAGGATTGTCACTATTTTGACTTTCTCATATAAGAATCAAAATAGACTTGCATAAATGAAAATGTTTTAATACCGTGACTTTTAATAAAATATTTTGTTAAACCTTTGACATTATTAGATGATATTATGTGATTTTAAGCATATTCACATACATTTAAATGAGTTTACTGAGTCTTTATTATGAAGTTATATATTCATTAGAGTCTGTGAATCCAATAAGTACTATAAAGTCCATTTATGACAAACTCATAGTAAATATAACTTTTACTTATGAAAACTCACATTTAAAAAATCTAAGTCTGCTGTTCAACTACTGTGTAAGAAATTTCTTTCCCAAACTATTCAATTGATTTCAAAAGTATCCTTATACTTTATCAATGTCTTTTTTAACAATTAAAATAACCATGTATTTAAACCTTTCATATAGGAAAGAAAAACTTAATATTGCTAAGTGATAAATAATCTATGAACGAGCTAGTAATAACTGTACTGTTTAAAAAATACTATTTTTCTTTTCTTCTATAGTAAAAAGCACTGTTAAAATCCCTTAGGTAGGCATCAAGCTAGAAATCCACATAATATCTCTCAATAAGTCTGAAACAGCCACTTTTCTTACAACAGAAAAATTCTTCTTCGTAATAGCACATGATAGGTAGTTACGTTGCGTTAGGGCTATGTTATGTTAAAAAGTAAGCACTGTTCTTTTAAATAGAACCACATTCAGAGGGAGAAAAACTCACAAAGCAGAAACATCTGCAACTACTGCTTAAATGCATTTCTTTGAAAGGTAAGATTACTCTCCACTTGGCCTTTTGCTTCGTATATTTTAGACTTAGGATAACACTCTAATCCCTACTGATCCCTTTGGCAAGAGAAGATTTATAGAACAATGAAAGGCAAATGCTTGAAAATTATCTAAAAGATGTAGCAATGCACGTGTATCAACATTTCAATAACAGATTTTGAAAACAGATGCTTATATATTCTGGTTCATTTTTACATAAAATGCATATAACTTTTTGCAGCAGTCATATTGTAATACTTTTTCTTTTTCCCAAAGAGAAATAACATGAAGTACTGGAGTTTCATACGTAGTACAGACATCTAAAATTTGCTTCACAAACTTTGATTTCAAATGTATAGTGAGAAAAGTGAACTTGTTCCCCTGCGGTCTGGGTCTGTAGCTCAAAGTAATATTGGTAAGTGTAAAATGTATTTGAAGTCTTATATTTTATTTTAACATTAATGCAATTACCTTAAATAATATATCTGGATTTTTAATATTAATGCATTTCCCCAAACTTTCAGTAAAAGTTGATACTGCTGGAAAAGTGGGCATGTACTCATGTATTCTGGGGACACATATTTCCAAAATGCATAAATCCAGAGTGACATAGATTTTGAGAAGTCCAACTTTCCAAGACCCATACGGGAGAATGGAAGAACATGGAAAGTTCATCTGAGAATATCTTAAAAATTGTACTTTTTGCAATGTGTTAAAATGTCTTAAATATGAAAGGCAATAATAAGAGTATTATATTTTATAAAGTTGTATATATTTTAAACTGCAGGTCATATGTACTTTAATAAAGTGACTTTAATGGTTCCATTCTTGATAAGGATGAAGGCATGGTGATGTGTCAGAACTTAGCAAACAAGTATATCACTATAAGGAATTAGTTATAATAATTATGTATAACCATATCCAAAGTTATAACAGCTATATAAAAGGAATTAGCTATTAGGCAAGGCATTAGTTAAATCTCTATTATTGTTTCAAATTTAGAGTTATAGTTCTGAGATTGTGAAATTTGGGAAGTAAGGGTTAGAGTTTACACTTTTTTCCTCAAGATTTTTGTGATATTATAAGGGGAAAAAGGTGAAGGCGTTACTGGTTGGCGTGCATTGTGTCAAACAGCTTCAATGGAGGAGGTCAACAGAAGACCCGGACCAACAATCTCTGTCCCTGTGCAAGCAAAGAACTGCAGCCTACCACTTCCGGCTTAAGCGCAAAGCGAAGTTTATTAAAGCATACACTCTCAGAGGGAGAGCGGGCTGTTTCTGCGAAGTGAAATCAGCACTCCTGTACAGGCTTAAGGGTGTTTATAAGGAGCGTTCTGTGAGGAGCTAGGGTGTGATCATGGGGGAGTGACAGTAGATTATTATTTGATTGACAGTCCTGAGCTATGTAACAAGTTCATTATTGCGCATGCCCTCATCCTTGATTTGCTAAGAAAAAACCCATGCGGCAAAACCACACTCATGCTGATTTTATTATAATGATGGTATAATGAGTTTGGGTTCACTATAGGCTATACGTCTGTCTAGTCTGGGCATGCGCAGCCCGGGGAAGTTCCCTCCTGTTACTGTACTCCCTCTTTATCAGGATAAGTTGCCCACCACCTGACCATAGTTTCGCCCATTCTGGGTGGGGTCAGAGGAGGGTCCCAAGGTGGTTGGGGTGTAACTTGACAACTCCTCTCTTGTCTTTTCACCACTGTCACCTCTTTGTTGCTAATGTCTAGGGAGGGTCCCCAGATGGCTGGGGAGTGTGACTTGATTATTCCCCTCTTGTCTTGCCGCCACTGTCACCTCCTTGCTGCTAATGTCTGACTATTTAACAAAGGGTCATTTTATTAAAAAATGATTAGTGGTTGAGAAAAAAAAATATCAGTAATGAATATCAATTAGAGCTAAACTAAGGGAGCAGGGGACATGCAAAGCTATACCTTAACTGTAAAAGACAACACTGGGTGTCTTTCTTAGTGGTAAGGGAGTATAATGTAAAATACCTTGTTTGTTTTCTTTTCCATCTTGGAAAGACTATTCCAAAAGACTCAGATCATTGAACTCCTAAAATCTTCACAAATAAGAAACAGCCCTTTCTGGAGAGTTTATAATCACCTCTGCAAGCATGGGTCTTACTAGGACATCTGTCATAACTGTCACTTCTAGTTAACCAGTTTTGAGTAGTATGCTATCATTGACATAGTAAAACCGTGTGAATATCTATATGTTAAAGGTCCATACAAACTATAAAATGATAGGTAAGCTGAATTTAATTTGCTTATAATAAAAAGATATTCCATTGGAAATGGGAATTGGGTTTTGAAATATTTTCATTACATCCATGGGAATTTTTTTAAATTTTATTATAGTAAGAACACCTAACAAGAGATCTATCCTTTTAACAAATTTTCAAATGTACAATATAGTGTTATCTGTAAGCACAGTGTTGTACAGTAGATCTCTAGAACTTATTCATCTTGCATAACTGAAATTTTATACCTGTTGATTAGCAATTCCTCCTCCCTCCCACCCCAGCTCCTGGCAACTGCCATTCTACTGTTTGTTTCTACGAGTGTGACTATTTTAGGGAATCATGCAGTATTTGTCCTTCTGTGACTGGCTTATTTCACTTATAATTCCCTCAAGGTTCATCCATGTGGTCACACATTACAGAAGTTCCTTCTTTTTTAAGGCTGAAAAGTATTCCATGTTATGTATATACTACTTTTTTAATCCATTCACTTATCAATCGACATTTATTTCCATATCTTGGCTATTGTGAATAGTGATTGCAATGAATATGGGAGTGCTAATATCTCTTCAAGATCCTGCTTTCAACTCTTTTAGGTAAATACTCAGAAGTATTTGGGCTTTTTCTTAATAGAGAAAAAATTATGAATATTTTACTCTTACTGGGCACCTCAATGTATTCAATGTCTAATAGTGTATAGACATATTTAACATTACCTTCCAGAAGTTAATATTAGTTAAAACTATTATATCAATATGCAAGCAAAAATAACTAATGTTTGTATGTTTAGGAAGAACAAAATGTAATGTGATAACAAACACCAGATTCCAAATGTAATGACTTTTCTAGCTACTGAATTCCTAGATTAAGAATACAAATTTGAAATGTTTGTAAATAAGGCACTTTATACCCATTCTAAAGGCTCAAAAAGATGGAGCCAATCTGTATTATAAACATCTGTTTTTCTTTTGTGGTTCTACAAAGATTATAATTCTGTAGTACTATAATGCAATTTTACATGCTTTCCCTTGATGTGCCTACATAAAGAAGCCTTAGGGCTTCCCTGGTGGCACAGTGGTTGAGAGTCCGCCTGCCGATGCAGGGGACGCGGGTTTGTGCCCCGGTCAAGGAAGATCCCATATGCCGTCTAGCGGCTGGGCCCGTGAGCCATGGCCGCTGAGCCTGCGCGTCCGGAGCCTGTGCTCCGCAACGGGAGAGGCCACAACAGTGAGAGGCCCGCATACCGCAAAAAAAAAAAAAAAAAAAAGAAGCCTTAGGAATTCATTTAATAGACCCGGTTATTTAGCAATTCCATTGTTTCTGGAAGAAGAATGCTTATAAGTACCATAAAAGCTCTAGCATTCCACTTGGCAGGGATATAAGGGAGGTTAGGATTCATTTGTTTCTTTCTCAAAGGACAGCTGAGTTAAGTATTTCTTTAACATTCAATCATGGATAATTTGTAGTATTTGTATATTGCCAGTATTGCACTGAACATGAAGTTTTCTTTCCCCATGTCAATAGTATTTATATAAATTAAGACAAGGGATCCAAGAACATGTTATATAACAACAATCACAAACCTTCAGTTATAAATTAAATAGGCTGAAGTTGCTCCAATCTGCACCTCCTTTGAGCTACTGAGTTTTCTTTCTTTCCAATCTGTTTTCTCACAAGGGTAGCTTATACTGACTGTTTCTGTTTTCTCACAGCCCCCTCCCCGCATTCTCTCCTTACTTTAGGACAATTGAGGGTGTTAAAGCCAACCATAACAATAATATTCCATTCTTACATTCTCATTCTCTGCAGCATTGAACATAAGCATTCTTTCATTCCACCCCAAAAGTTTGCCTTTTTGTGGCTTCTTATTCTAAACTTTATAGTCATCCCCCATTTCTTTTGCCATACCATTTACATAAGGCTTCCTTCCACCCTTAAGTGTTGTTTCCCTACAAGATGCTGAACCATGGCCCTCTACTTCTATTTTTCTTTTCTCTTCTGAAAAAGTTAATCTACTTCCATGAATTTAGGAATAGGTGGAGAAAATTTAAAAGATTATTTCCAGGCCTGACCACGAACCTTGGCTCTGTATTTCCATTACCCACTCAACATTTCTAAATGCTACCAGAGCCTTTAACAGTCAACCAGCTAAAATTAACAATTCCCCACATGAACACATGTGCTCAAATGAACATTTTTTTATGAACTCCATAGTAGACTTCCAAAATCTGTGCGTGTCCAAAATGTGAGGGGTGTGTTTAGATTTAACATATGCATGACACTCATTCCTCAAGTTACTCTTATTTATTTTAAACTTATTGAATAAACCCTCACTATAACTAGAGAGCCACAAATTCAGGCTAGGCAGTCTTTTAGTTGTATTATTTTTATCAAAGGAGTTTTCTAAATAATTTCTTTCATAGCAGTCTGATGCTCACACATCTTGCCCAGCTTGCTAGCTGCTTGATAGAGACATACTTAAGCTCCCTGTGGCTCCCTTTAATTGTCTGTAAAAATGGGAATATCAATAACATGTAACTCACATGATTATTTTAATGAATTGAAGATAATATTGGGGTATAAATTACTTAGAGTGATATAAGGTACTCAGTAAACTCTCAAACTAGTATAATGAAATAATATAATCCACTATAACAGTGCATTTAACTATTTTGTCTCACTGTTTGATCAGTTTCTATCTCATGTATATTGATCTCTCTTGTGAGATACATTAATGTTTAGAGTTTTTATGTCTTGGAGAATTGACACTTTTCATTATGCAATGCCCTCTTTATCCCTAGTAATCTTATAAATTGTGAAGTCTGTTTTTTCTATAATTAATATAGCTATTTCAGCTTTTGTCTTATTCTTGCTGTTAGGGGGAAGACTTCCAGTTTTACACCACTGAATACAATATTAGCTGTAGGTTTTTCCCTAAATTCCTTTTATAAGATTGAGAAAGTTAATTTCTATTCCAAGATTGTTAGGTATTTCTATCATATATCATACCATACCATATTATAGAATGCTGGTTTTGTCAAATGATTTTTCTATAGCAAGTGAAATGACCGTGTGTGTGTGTGTGTGTGTGTGTGTGTGTTTAATCATTCTATTAATGTGATTAAAATTTGTGTATTAAGTCCTCCAAATTTGTTGTTTGTGCTTTTGTGACTTGGCAATGGATCCTTAGATATGACATCGAAAGCACAAGCCACAAAATCCTCGAACTTTTGATGGCTCTGAAATACAAAATATGAACTACTTACTCAAAGGTCAAGAAGGCTTAACAGCAGTCTTTCATATAAGAGATTTCATATAGAGAGATCTTTCATATAAAGATTTATTCTTTAAGTGATCACTACAGCATTTAAACCTACAGCCTTGGTTTTAAGAATCTAATACATATTGTTACTTTTATAATTTTTCAGATAATACAAAAACTTTGGAATACTTTAAATCCATATAACTTGTCAAATTTGATATGCTACATATATTTTTATCTGTGTTTTTTAAAGTCTTAATGCATCATTTCAGGAAATGACTCAGAAGAAATATTTTCCTCTGACAAAATTGTTAAGTATTTCTTTTTTCTACTTTTTGTATCATATTTATGTCCCACTGAATCATAATTCCCGTGATTTTCCACTTACACGAAACTCTATTTTTAAAAATATCTTCATTCTTTTGATAAAACTATCCTTTCCAACTTACATGGCCTTTTCTTCTACCTTCATTTATTCTAGCCAATGCCTACTCATTTTTTGATGCTTAACTCATGTACTACCCCCTCCAGGAAATCTTTAACATTCATAACCATGATTGCAACCACCATCTGTAAAGAGTGTCATCTCTACCTGATTAGTATTAGATACTTATTTCTATCATGGAAGTAATAATTCTTATTGATAAAAATTCACTTCTTTCTGTCTCTTCTATTTAAGAGCAGAAAATATGTATTAATCTTAACATTTATTGTCAAATGAACAATGGATAGATTAATGAAAAATGCTGAATTAACAATACTATAGAATCTAAGAGAGAAGATGTTTTCAGAAATGAAGCCAGTTTAGGGAAAAATAGTGTAAATGCAGCTAAGAAATCTGTGCAGTTGATAAATAAGTCAATACTTTGGATTGAGGACATCAATGATACAGGAACACGAATCACCTTACTCGAGAAATAAATGTAAAGTCAGTAATTGAGGGATAGAGTTAGACTACTTTTGAGAAACCTAGTTGTAAACCTAAGTACACTCAGCCAGGAAGGAAGCACAAAATTAAGAACATTCAAAAGTCTTTGTCAAGAGAGGATAAGAATATGACAGCTGAAGACATTGAATGAGAGCACTGTTCACTTTATCATCATGTCTAGTGTTAACACAAATAGAAGAAACAACTAATTTTGACAACTTCCTTCATTGGTTACAATTAAGATTATGGCCATTTTTCCTTTCAGTAGAGAAGACAATATCCTGGATTTGTAACAACAGAGCAAGAAAAATTTAGGTCAATAAAACAAAATTCAATCTACTGCAATTGTAAATGACATCAATGAGAAAAAAAGTTATTCCCAAGAATCTGTGAGTTTATTGTGGATTTGATGTAAGAGTGGCTGTATATTAATTAGTCAAAAAATGTCTCCTCTATTTGTTAATTTGTATAGTCAGTTACTGTTGGAGTTGAAAACTTCATCTGAGAAAAATAATAAAACACATTTAGAAAATGATGGTTCTCTATAAGTATATTTTTCTATATTTTCTATAGGTATGCATTATTATGGGTGCCCTTCTTCCACTTGGTTTGATTTTAACTTTCTATTGCTCTATCATTGTATTTTAAAGCTGCATATTTTTAGACTGCAAATGACGTTGCTCTCTTTCCAGAATTTCCTATGCAGTAATAGAAAACAATGATAACATTTTGTGCTTGAAAAACACCTGAAAAAATAATAGTTTATTCAGTCTGTTTGGTTTTAAATGCATTGTAAGAAAAATTAGGCAGTCTCCTAATTTTGGCATTCCTCTCTCCTGCTGCAGCCCACTACATGTGCAGTTAAATATTTCGCCCTCCTTCTGATGCCCTGTGTGATTTGGGTGTTGGAAAACAACACAGTGTACCGATCTAGCTGCTCCTTTATTCTGTGAATAATAAATTGTTTTTCTGACCCAGGATTCTTGTATTCTGTTACTCTATGTATGTGAAACTGTAGCAGGCTAACTTGCTAATTTGCAAGTAAGTTAGGTTTGCAGACACTTCCCACCTTCTGACTTAACAAGAATATTGTGTCAAATTTCCAGATATTAAAAATATCCAATATCCCTTTTTAAAAATAGGATTAATAACAAATATTAAGTTTGAAAGAAAAATCATGTTTAAAGAATTCTATATACAAAACTTATGAAGACATTCATTTTAATTCTTTGCTTTACTTCCACAAATTGCCACAGCTTAATTTTCTAGCTTTATTTTCTACCTTTATTCAACATAAACCATAAACTCTAATTAAGAATAAATAAGAATAAACTCAATGTCTCCTAAACAGACCTTAAAATATTTATATTGCTTGATCTCGTATCAATCTGTCTTCTTGGAAATCCTAAACTTTCTTGTTCTCTTTCAATTTAAATATCACCTATCCTTAAAATCTCACGTTAATAATGTACTGACTTGTCCTGTCAGAAATGTTTTGTGGTAAAGAGTGTGTGGCACTTAAGTTGAAGCCCATTGATATCAAATTCAGCTTCCACTACTTACTAAATATCCAGACCACCATTTATTCGTCTTTGAAAATGATGATAATAATACAATTAGCAGTCTTTTAATAGAAGGAGGGGAAATCAAATGATCTACTCTATACAAGTGCTCAGCTCAGTCCAGGGCTAACAGTAATAATCAGGAGAGCTAACTTTGACAAAGTGTGTGTGTTCCAGAACTATTCAAAGTACTTTACATGTATTAGCTCATTTAAATGTTAACTTTACAAAAGTCATCCTGATTTTAATTTTCACAGCTGGATATCACAGCTCCTTCTAAATTTATACTACATTCATTTTCTGAAATGTAGATGCCTATATACATGGATCCTACTAAAGGTCTCATTTTATGCAGATTACTTCAATAAAGATATACAAGTTCATATAAGGGTAGGGCTCAACTTATCATTTTTTATACTTCACTGGACTTCCTACAGTGATGTACATATAGTAGAGCTCAGTTCATATTGTTACTTTTTATCTTATTGTCTTTAAGCAAAACACAATGAATGACAATCATGATCATATTAATATCCTAGCCCTAGACTAACAACCTAATTATGGCCAATGAGACAGTTTAGTTATCCCACAAAGAATGCTCTGTAGTTTAAGAGAAAATTTTTAGCACCTGCCACACTTCCAGGCTCTTGTATTGGAATCTTCTCTGCCCTTTGAAAGGATATCTATGACTTCTCTTCAATTAGATCTTAACTCTGGTTTCAGTTGATCTCTACAGGAATAAACATCTTTCTAGGAAATACAGTCTATACCATGGTAAATGTGCTTTGGGGTAGGTTGACACAAAAAAGAAGTAATAGACTTCTTCCTCTTTTACTAGCCATATCTAATTGTTCACAAAATACAGTTGGTTTAATGTTTTCTTTTCCCCTGCTACAATAAAAATCTAAGATACTCTTACTTTACTTACTGAATAAGTAAATAATTATTTATGAGTACCTACTATGTGCAGAAATTATCTAGTCTGTGAGAGTAAGATTCCTCTTGTAAACTGAAGAATTCGTGCTCTACCTAAATTAGGTAGTCAAACTCAGTAATAAACAAAAAAAATATTGGGCTGGTTGAAAGAGTCAGACACTTCCCCCCTCAAAAAAAAAAGAAAAACAAAACCCAGAAATAAACATGCCCTCATACCAAATTCAGTCCACAGGACAGTAGCTTTTGCAACACCTCATATAAGCCATGTTGATTATTATAAGTAATTTGTATTTATTCTAAATTCCATAGCTTTTTTATTCCTAAGAATATGTGTGTGTGTTGTGAGGGGGTGCTACCAGCTTCAAATATATTTTCAAATAGCCCCTTACTTTCATAAGAGTATTGACATTTTCTCAATTAGATTCTGCAAAGAAAACTATAAATGTGATTCCAAGCCTGGCCTCCAACCAGACTTCTACCCATGCTAGTTAATGACTCCAGGGATAAACCTACTTGTTTACTACTTCACTAGCCTCCCGTCAGAAGACCATCTTATTATTATTTTTTTTTTCCAAGAATTGTTCACTGAGTATTTTCTCTTTCCCAAATCCTAAAACATAAACAGGATATCCCACAGTGAACAGGATGCAAATGTCCTTAACCCCCGTGAAATCTGAAGTCTATAAAAGATAACATGTAATAACCAAATAATTACACACACACACATAAATATAATTTCCAAATATGATAGAGCTTGAAATTCTGACAAATGTCACAAAAAAGTGACAAATGAACATTTCACTAACTTGATTAAAATTTTCAATTGCATTCCCAGTGCTCTCAGATCATACAGTCGGAAATCCTGTTGCTTTCTACTTTGCAGCCCTCATATTTTACTACTACCTCTCTTACTTTATGTGTTTTAATCACAGTAAAATTTTTCTTTTGGCAAACAAGTTGTCACTGCATCCCCACTTCCACAACCCTCAAACATGCACAAAGACAAAGACACATAGCCACACACAGAGATTTTTGTAGCTGAAATCTGTTAACCCTTCAGACCTCTTCTTAAATGTTACTTTCCTTTTGTAGTCTTTTCTTGGCTCCCCAGAGTAGGTTAAACACTGCATTTTAGACTCATCTGCAACTCTGCACTTCTTCATAGCACTTACAAGAATAGTAAACAACTGAACAATTTGTGTAATTATGTTTTAAGGAATACTTGAAACCACACTGAATGCTTTGTGATTAAATGAACTGCAATTCCAGCATCTAGCGCGGTGCCCCCCAATGGCTAGAGTTTTAAATGAATAAAATAATATATAATAACACTGCCTAAGAGGGAGGCTGATGAATCACTGTGCCCCAAAAGTTCTCTTTACCAGAAACTCACTAATAATATATAGGCATGGTCAGGTAGTTAGTACCATAAATAGAATTCAAAAGGAGATTCTGAACTAGGCAGAGCCCATGAAGCAATAAATACCAAAAGAGTTAAAGGGTGGGGGAACACAGAGAGTTTGAGTAAGCATAAATCAAAAATAAATGCAGAGGAGAAATGATCTGCTTCTTGATCTTTTTCTTGGTGCTGATTTTGTGAGGTTTCACAGAGCTCCATGCTTGTAAAGTGTGAATTTTTCTACACATGCACATTTAACTAGAATGTATTTATGGATATGCAAAAAAAACCATATAGCTGATTTTTTGACAGGATAAGTAGAGACAGTCAGATTTAGAGAATTTTGTTTTGTCATTATGCAGCAAGAACAATCAACTAATGATTGTTTGCTATTGATTCCTGGATCCTAAAACATCTACTGATCCTAAGCTATGCCTTATTCTGGGAATCTAGCCTTATGGCCCATCTTGGACTTCTGTGAGATTCTTGCTTTAATTATGTTCATGCATCATATTATGATCTCACAGTTGTATAAATTAATTTGTTCTGGAATACACACACATGAAAATAGATAATAACCATATAATAAATTATCCTTTCCTTATAATTTGGTGATGTGGATAACTTCTTGTCATAAGCAAGCTCTTCTATCAAATACTGATAACATTTATTACCATACATATTCACTAACTATACAAAAATCATGAGTAATATATGTGGAAAGCTGACCATATCAAATCTCTTATTTCTAATCCAAAGTATTATTTGCAGAAAAATTTTAATCACTTTGTTAAAAAAGGTTAGGTACAGAAGTTTTCAGAGCTCCTTTTTGTTGACTTTCATTACACTTTTATTTAGAGTTTTGAACTTGGTACTGAAAGTCTCTTTTTGCATTTTAATGAGAAATTGGTGACATTTGATGGTAAAGAAAAATATAATTCTTAAGTAAGGTTAATTTTAGGCAACTGTGTTAGTAATAGAGTTTTAAAGTTCATTTTCTTAAAATAATAGCAAACATCTTTAGAACCTGCTAGTTGAACAACAATGAAAAGCTCTGCTTCACATTTTCCTTAGTCATGGAACTATTTAGATTGAACAGTCTGCTTTACACAATATTGCATTTTTTTTTAGTTCATGTTTTATATGCTTCAGGAATAGTAAATATCTGAATTTTAAAAATAGACATTTCCTGAATGTCTTTAGCTCAATTTATTGATTTGTAAATACAAATTCTATAGGAATAATGAGATACAGATTAAACTTAAATTGGATGTGGTAAGCAGCCTCTGTCCTGAAGGTCAGTATTAATAAAATGACACAACCACACATTTATAGGACTTTTAAAATATATCTCATCTTATTGGTGAGCAGTTATTTGAGGGTATTTCCTTGGATCACTTCCTGATGAGGCAGGAAAAAGACAAAAGTTGATTTTCTATCATGTCAGGGAAATTTATGCTACAGATATCTAGATCAAAATATTTCTTTTCTCATTAACTTTTCAAAGGTGCCTTATATCTCATATATTCTTGGCTTAATATATTTTCTTATAGATTTAGTCATCATTAAAGTTCTAAAGATTGATGATTGTACAAAAATATAAATAATTTAACTGTTTTCTTCTTGTGTTTCATTTGATTTTAACAATGTTTTTCAAAGACAGGAATAAAAAAGATATAAGCAAGTTAGGGTTGAAACAGAATGATAGTCTTGAAGAATAAAGCATAGAGGACCAAGTTTTCCTCATAAATAATACATAGGTAGGGGCTTATTTCACACTTTCTGGGATTTGCATGAACTTGTTCTATCCATAAGAGAAAGCTATTTCCTCAGTACAGTAAAAATAGTAAGGTTAGACTAAAGGACAAAAGGAAACATGCCAGAATAATTCCCTCAATTTCAGAAAGGACATCATCCTATGGGAATTTCACATTATAAGTAATAATCTTTCTCCAATTCACAATCTCCACTTGGTAAACTTAAACCATTCAACAAGCAAAGCAGTCAAAGGATAAGTTTTTGTTGAAACAAAAGAGAAAACATTTCCAAAAGTAATTAAATTAATTACACTATCATTTAAACAAAATTCTGAGTTTACAGAGGCTAGAGCTAGGCCAAAGACTGAAAGGCCCTAGAAGCAGGGCACAATTCTTGCTGCATAATCACACTGGATCTAGACACAGATAACTAGCTTCCACTCTAAGGGAGCTGTAATTCATTATATGATTTGGTAGAAAAAATATGTAACTCTAGGATGGTATTATAAATGTAGCTCCCAATTCCAACCAGAAAGTGACTCCATTTTACCCTCAAATTTAAGCAAATAATTGTACAA
The DNA here is from genome assembly GCF_003031525.2 of Neophocaena asiaeorientalis asiaeorientalis. Classification (NCBI taxonomy): domain Eukaryota; kingdom Metazoa; phylum Chordata; class Mammalia; order Artiodactyla; family Phocoenidae; genus Neophocaena; species Neophocaena asiaeorientalis. The sequence goes on along the minus strand of NW_020172671.1, from coordinate 2,040,247 downwards.
AACTGTGTGGTTGAATATGAATACACGCTGTCCATATCACCCTTCATGAATGACTGGATCTCCAGCAGTGAGGAGTAAGGTCATGTCCTTCCCTGGGAAGCCGACAACTCAACTCATGACTGAGCAAGGTGAGAGTACTAGGGTTTGACCATTCCAGAGTGACAACACCGAACACTTTTATGGACAATAGTGACTACAGAGCTTCACACTGGATCGATCAAGGCTTTGTATTGCTGTCCAAATTAATTGATGCCCAATCCTGCTTCATCCCTCCTCTTTTCACATGGTTAATTCTAATGAAAATCTATTACCCCAAATATATCTCAGTGTCAGATTCCAAAAAAACAAAGAAACTGCCTAGGCTGACTGCCAAAAAAATAAAACAAACACATATTCTCATGTTCAGTACTGTCAAAATACGGAGTTTGCCTTTAAATATATGATGTATTCATAAGTACTGTACAACTATTATAACATTGTAATATATTAAAGCATAAAAATCATGTCTACATATTAGCAATAAAATGTAAAAATTAAAGTTAAAATAATTCTATTTATAATAATATAGAAAAGAATAACACTTTGGAATAAACTAAACAACAGAAGCACAAATACTGTAAATATTACACAACATTGCTGAAAATAATTAAAGAAGATCTAATTAAATGAAATGACATTCCTCTTCATTTCAAGATTCAATATTGAGATGGAAGTTCTCCACAAATTGCTCTCTAGATTCAAGGCAATCCTATCAAAATACCAGGGGACAAGAGCGAACAAACAATGACGAACACAATAAATGAAATTAAAAATTCTCTAGAAGGAATCAATAACAGAATAACTGAGCAGAAGAATGGATAACTGACCTGGAAGATAAGATACTGGAATTAACTACTGCAGAGCAGAATAAAGAAAAAAGAATGAAAAGAATTGAGGACAGTCTCAGAGACCTCTGGGACATCATTAAATACATCAACATTCGAATTACAGGGGTCCCAGATGAAGAAGAGAAAAAGAAAGGGACTGAGAAAATATTGAAAAGATTATAGTTGAAAACTTCCCTAACATGGGAAAGGAAATAGTCAATCGAGGCCAGGAAGTGCAGAGAGTCACATACAGGGTAAATCCAATGAGAAACATGTCAAGACACATATTAATCAAACTATCAAAAATTAAATACAAAGAAAAAATATTAAAAGCAGCAAGGGAAAAGCAACAAATAACATGCAAATGAACCCCCATAAGGTTAACAGCTGATTTTTCAGAAGAAACTCTACAAGCCAGAGAGAGTGGCAGGACATATTTAAAGTGATGAAAGGGAAAAACCTACAACAAAGATTACTCTACCCAGCAATTACCCCATTCAGATTTGACAGAGAAATTAAAATAATTACATAGAAGCAAAAGCTAAGAGAATTCAGCACCACCAAACCAGCTCTACAACAAATACTAAAGAAACTTATCTAGGCAGGAAACACAAGAGAAGGAAAAGACCTTCAATAACAAACCTAAAACAGTTAAGAAAATGGTAAGAGGAAAATACATATCGATAACTACCTTAAATGTAAGTGGATTAAATACTCCAACCAAAGACACAGACAGGCTGAATGGATACAAAAACAAGACCAATATATATACCGTCTACCAGAGACCCAATTCAGACCTAGGGACACATACAGACTGAAATTGAGGGGATGGAAAAAGATATTCCATGAAATCAAAAGAAAGCTGGAGTAGCAATTCTCATATCAGACAAAATAGACTTTAAAATAAAGACTATTACAAGAGACAAAAAATGACACTACATAATGATCAAGAGATCAATCTAAGAAGAAGATATAACAATTGTAAATATTTATGCACCCAACATAGGAGCACCTCAATACATAAGGCAAATGCTAACAACCATAAAAGGGGAAATCAACAGTAACCCAATAATAGTAGGGGACTTTAACACACTTTCACCAATGGACAGATCATCCAAAATGAAAATAAATAAGGAAACACAAGCTTTAAATGATACAATAAACAGGATGGACTTAATTGATATTTATAGGACATTCCATCCAAAAACAACAGAATAGACTTTCTTTTAAAGTGCTCAAGGAACCATCTGCAGGATAGATCATATCTTGGGTCACAGAACAAGTCTTGGTAAATTTAAGAAAATTGAAATCGTATCAGGTATCTTTTCCAACTACAACGTTATGAGACTAGATATCAATTACAGGAAAAAATCTGTAAAAATAAAAACACATGGAGGCTAAACAATACACTACTAAATAACAAAGAGATCACTGAAGAAATCAAAGAGGAAATCAAAAGATACCTAGAAACAAATGACAATGAAAACACTATGACCCAAAACCTATGGGATGCAACAAAAACACTTCTAAGAGGGAAGTTTATAGCAATACAATCCTATCTTAGGAAACAAGAAACAACTCAAAAAAAAAAAAAAAAAAAACCAAACGTACACCTAAAGCAACTAGAGAAAGAAGAACAAAACCCCCCAATGTTAGCAGAGGGAAAGTAATCATAAAGATCAGATCAGAAATAAAAGAAATGAAGGAAATTATCGCAAAGATTAATAAAACTAAAAGTTTGAGAACATAAACAAAATTGATAAACCAAAAAAAACTGATAAACCACTATAAAGACTCATCAAGAAAAAAAGGGAGAAGACTCAAATCAACAGAATTAGAAATGAAAAATGAGAAGTAACAACTGACACTGCAGAAATACAAAGGTTCATGAGAGATTACTAGAAGCAACCATATGCCAATAGAATGGATAACCTGGATGAAATGGAAAAATTCTTAGAAAAACACAACCTCCTGAGACTGAACCAAGAAGAAATAGAAAATATAAACAGACCAATCACAAGCACTGAAATTGAGACTGTGATTAAAAATCTTCCAACAGGGCTTCCCTGGTGGCGCAGTGGTTGGGCGTCCGCCTGATGATGGGGACGCAGGTTCGTGCCCCGATAAGGGAGGATCCCACGTGCCGTGGAGAGGCTGGGCCTGTGGGCCATGGCCACTGTGCCTGCACGTCCGGAGCCTGTGCTCCACAATGGGAGAGGCCACGGCAGTGAGAGGCCCGTGTACCACAAAAAACAAAAAACAAAACAAAAAAAACTTCCAACAAACAAAAGCCCAAGACCAGATGGCTTCATGGGCAAATTCTATCATATATTTACAGAAGAGCTAAAACCTATCCTTCTCAAACTCTTCCAAAATATAGCAAAGAGAGGATCACTCCCAAACTAATTATGAGGCCACTATCACCCTGATACCAAAACCAGACAAAGATGTCACAAAAAAAGAAAACTACAGGCCAATATCACTGATGAACATACATGAAAAAATCCTCAACAAAATACTAGCAAACAGAATCCAACAGCACATTAAAAGGATCACACAGGATGATTAAGTGGGGTTTATCCCAGGAATGCAAAGATTCTTCAATATACGCAAATCAATCAATGTGAAAAACCATATTAACAAATTGAAGAATAAAAACCATATGATCATCTCAACAGATACAGAAAAAGCTTTTGACAAAATTCAACACTCATTTATGATAAAAACCCTGCAAAAAGTAGGCATAGAGAGAACTTACCGCAACATAATAAAGGCCATATATGACAATCCCATAGCCAACATTACTCTCAATGGTGAAAACCTGAAACCATTTCCACTAAGAGCAGGAACAAGACAAGGTTGCCCACTCTCACCACTGTTATTCAACATAGTTTTGGAAATTTTAGCCACAGCAATTAAAGAAGAAAAAATAAATAAAAGGAATCCAAATTGAAAAAGAAGAAGTAAAACTGTCACTGTTTGCAGATGACATGACAGTATACATAGAGAATCCTAAAGATGTTACCAGAAAACTATAAGAGCTAATCAATGAGTTTGGTAAAGTAGCAGGATACAAAATTAATGCACAGAAATCTCTGGCATTCCTATACACTAATGATGGAAAATCTGAAAGAGAAATTAAGGAAACCCTCACATTTACGCCTGCAACCAAAAGAATAAAATACCTAGGAATAAACCTACCTAAGGGGAAGAAAGACCTATATGCAGAAAACTATAAGACACTGGTGAAAGAAATTAAAGAGGATACAAACTGACAGATCGATATACCATGCTCTTGGAATGGAAGAGTCAACAGTGTGAAGATGACTATACTACTGAAAGCAATCTACAGATTCAGTGCAATCCCTATCAAAGTACCAATGGCATTTTTCACAGCACTAGAACAAAAAATTTCACAATTTGTATGGAAACACAAAAGACCCCGAATAGCCAAAGTAATCTCAAGAAAGAAAAATGGAGCTGGAGGAATCAGGCTCCCTGACTTCAGACTATACTACAAAGCTACAGTAATCAAGACAGTATTGTACTGGCACAAAAACAGAAAGATAGATCAATGGAACAGGATAGAAAGTGCAGAAATAAACCTACGCACATATGGTCACCTTATCTTTGATAAAGGAGGTAAGATTATACAATGGAAAAAAGATAGCCTCTTCAATAAGTGGTGCTGGGAAAACTGAACAGCTACATGTAAAAGAATGAAATTAGAACACTCCCTAACACCAAACATAAAAATAAATTCAAAATGGATTAAAGATCTAAATATAAGGCCAGACACTATCAAACTCTTAGAGGAAAACATAGGCAGAATACTCGGACATAAATCACAGCAAGATCCTTTTTGACCTCCCTCCTAGAGAAATGGAAATAAAAACAAAAGTAAGCAAATGGGATCTAATGAAACTTCAAAGCTTTTGCACAGCAAAGGAAACCATAAACAAGGCAAAAAGGCAACACTCAGAATGGGAGAAAATATTTGCCAACGAAGCAACTGACAAAGGATTAATCTCCAAATGTACAAGCAGCTCATGCAGCTCAATTTCAAAAAAACTAACAACCCAATCCAAAAATGGGCAGAAGATCTAAATGAACATTTCTCCAAAGAAGATATACAGATTGCCAACAAACACATGAAAGGACACTCAACATCACTAATCATTAGAGAAATGCAAATCAAAACTACAATGAGATATCACCTCACAACTGTCAGAATGGCCATCACCAAAAAATCTCCAAACAAGAAATGCTGGAGAGGGTGTGGAGAAAAGGGAACCCTCTTGCACTGTTGGTGGAAATGTAAATTGATGCAGCTACTATGGAGAACATTATGGAAGTTCCTTAAAAAACTAAAAATAGAACTAGCATATGACCCAGCAACACCACTTCTAGGCATATACCCTGAGAAAACCATAATTCAAAAAGATTCGTGTACCACAATATTCATTGCAGCTCTATTTACAATAGCCAGGACATGGAAGCAACCTAAGTGTCCTTCAACAGATGAATGAATAAAGAATATGTGGCACATATACACAATGGAATATTACTCAGCCATAAAAAGAAACGAAATTGAGTTATTTGTAGTGAGGTGGATGGACCTAGAGTCTGTCATACAGAGTGAAGTAAGTCAGAAAGAGAAAAACAAATACCATATGCTAACACATATATATGGAATCTAAAAAAAAAAAAAAAAAAAAAAGGTTCTGAAGAACCTAGGGGCATGACTCGACCGGAATAAAGACACAGACATAGAGAATGGACATGAGATGAGGACACGGGGAAGGAGAAGGGTAAGCTGGGACGAAGTGAGAGAGTGGCATGGACATACATATAACTACCTAATGTGAAATAGATAGCTAGTGGGAAGCAGCCGAATAACACAGGGAGATTAACTCGGTGCTTTGTGTCCATCTAGAGGTGTGAGGTAGGGAGGGTGGGAGGAAGAGGCAAGAGGGAGGGAGGAGATATGGGGATATTTGTATATGTATAACTGATTCATTTTGTTATACAGCAGAAACTAACACACCATTATAAAGCAATTATACTCCAATAAAGATGTTTAAAAATTTTTTATAAATAAAATAATAAAAATACCAGCAGACATTTTTGGAGAAATTTTAGCAAGTGCTTGCTAAAATTTATATGTAAATGCAAAGGACCCAAAATAGCCAAAATAATCTTGAAAAAGAAGAATAAATTTAGAACACGTATACTTACTGATTTCAAAATGTATCACAATGCCACAGCAACCAAAGTTTGTTACTGCCACAATAATACAGATATAAATCATTGGAACTTAACTGAGGATTTAGAAATAAATCTTTACATTTGTAGATGATTTCAGTTTTGACAAAGATGCCATGGCAAGTCAATGGGGAAATGACAGTCTTAGAAAATTGGACATCCACATACAAATGATGAATTAAGACCTTTACCATACGCCATACAAAGCAATTATCTTCACCGTCATTGGTCATTAAATAAATAAACAAATAAATAAAATAAATCAAAAAAATAAACAAACTGTATTAGGTCCACACAGTGGACTACTATTTCAACAATAAAAAGGAGCAAGGTACTGATACATAGTGAGATACAATTAAACCTCAAAAACATATGCTAAGTGAAAAAAAAATCTAGATTCCGTATGCATGAACTATCTAGAAAAGGCAAATGCATGGAGACAGAAAATACTGTCTGTGTATGTGAGTAGGGACATGAAACGATTACAAATGAGCAGGAAGACGCTTTTGGAGTGATAGAAATCTTCCAAATTTGGACTGTAGTGAAGGTTGTACAATTCTGTCAATTTATAAAAATCACTGACATTTATACTTGAAACGACGGAATTTTATGGTATATGAATTATATCTCGATAAAGCTGTACATACTGTTTCATATAATATAATCTCAACTGTGATATATATATACACATGCATAAACATACATATGCACACTGCTACATATGCACACATATACACACACAAATGGTTTATGAAAGAACTTAGTTAATATTTTAATTATAAATATGGAATGACAACGTTTTTGTAAGCTAATTCTATTTTCTTATAAGCTGTTAATATGAATCAAAAAATGAAAAATATGAAGTGATACCAAAGACAAAATTTCATTTAACCTAATCTATTCATTTTAAACCTCATTCCTATTTCCTGACCCCTCCATATATCCTTTCAATGGATAGCTTTTCCACCCAAAATCCTTGCTGTTTAGTAGTCAGAGTAAATACCAAAAGAGTTCAGGATAAAAACAGGGAAAGAAATGTGGATCATATTCACTTTTTCATGAGAGGGACAGTTACCCCCACTTTATGGTTGATATATAATTGAATCTTTACGTTAGGAGAGAAAGGCTGGGGGTGGAGGGAGAATAAAATGCAACCCTCTGTACTTTAAATAAAGCAAGATTATTTTGTTTTATGAGATTCTAGAGTGGACATCTCACAAATAACTTTTTTTTCTTAATTCAACACAGGTCATCCTTCTTTAAATTAGTCAAGTCCTCAAACCCACTTGTTATTAATATGTTCATATTTAGTTTCAGTTCTTAAAGATATTGTAAGTTTCACATCTAACCACAACCCCTCACCACCTTCTTACATGTTTTCCCAGAAAGTGCCAGAATTGGAATAAAGCGATTCTTAAAACTTTTAAGTGAGTTAGCCTAATAAAATTCTGTTCATATTTTAATTTTTTCATTAAATCATCCAGGCTTCAAGGAGTATACTTCCTGGAAGACATCCATGTTAACGTAAGTTAGTAGGAAATAAAAGAAATCAATGATAATCTCTACCAGTAACCTGGCTCCTCCTCCTATATTCTGTATTTCAGTTAGCAATAATGTATAAATTAGAAATCTCTCATTTGTACTTCATTATTATATCCTACGGATTCAACCTTTTTATGAATTTTTTATCCCTTAATTTTTACTGCCAACATTGTTCTTATCATTGACACCCGAAATAGTCACCATATGGTTTTCTGCTTAACTCTTCCAATTACCTTAAATGTCTTGTATTCAAGCCCTACCCCAGCACATTTTACCAAGCCTATCACTGATCACTAATCCCTTTCATCTCCTACCACTAAATGTTTTTTCAGGTCACCATGTCAAATTACTTGTGCACTCCACCACCCTCCTCTGCCCTGATCCACCTGTACTGGCTCTTTGCTCTTCACCTTCCACACTCCTCATTCACAACATTAATTTTCTTTACACTATGTGTCTGTGCCTCTGGAATGGTCTACCGGTTTATCTGGAAAATTCCAATTGTCACCCAAGACCCAATATAAATGATACCTTATTTTTAATAAAATTTTCCAGTTCCATAAAGACAAATTAATTATTCTTCCTTATTTCCCAAATACTCTTTCTTATATTATTATCATAGAACTATTACCATTTTACAGTTAAATTGCAGGTCTTTCCAATTGTTGTCCAAGTTCATTACAAGTAAGGCTTCTTTTCTAATTCTGTATTTTTTAATCACTAGTGCTCAGTACAAAGTCTTTCTTTTACTAATAAATGAATATTCGTTAAAAATAACTGAATGTGAATTATTTCTGTAACCAGAAATTTAAAAATTGTTATCCCCTTTTAAATGTTATTAAAACAATATGGTAAAGGATATTTAGTTCATTACATTTTTCAACTGCAAATTATTTTGATATAGTTTTGCTTTTACTATCACAGAATAACTGTAAACACAGTAGGTTCCCCAGATAATTAAATTTGTTTTACTGATTAACTCATTAAAGTATATTATGTTTTACATACATTTTGGGGAGGAGTGGAGACTTCCTTTTGGAAAGCTTTTTTTTTTTTTTTTTTTGGTCATTAGCTAAAAATGAAATAGTTCCAGTATACAGGCCAGGGACATATTAAACTCATGAATATGTCAGTTGTTCATGGCACAGACTGAAATACTTGTTCTACAGAAATGTCTGCTACTCTGTATTAGAAACATGCTTTCAGTTTATCATTGTCATTACATCAGTCCAAGTTAGTCAGAGAGAAACCACTTTGTGCAATCACAGTGCTGAATTCAGTAGGGTCAGATGTATTATTTGGAAAAATAAGTAAATACATGAAAGAAAAGGTAGGTTTCAAAACACCAGGTTAAGCCTATTCTCTTAGTTTTGCCAGAGTTTGGAGTTCAAAACTATAAAGTAAAATATAAAGATGTATGAACTATAGTGAGAAAATATAAAGATACATTCCCTATCAAATAAAAAGGTAGAGTGCCTCAGCCTGACATTATATCTTGCACCTGATAGGCAGTCAAGAAATATCAGTTGAAGAAATGAATGATGATTAAAACATATTTTGGATTGAAAATAGTTACTAGATACCAGGGTAATAAAAAAAATCATCTTCCAGAGATGTCAGAATTCCTGGGATTATAACTGCAAGATTAAAATGACAGGAGAGAAAAGTCCCGGGCAACTGACAAATCAATAAAGGGAAGTTCCCTCAACTCTAGCCATTTTTAGTTTATTTTTAATTTTACTAAGTTTCAGCTTTCATAAAATTTAGTGGCAACATTATACATTGCCTTGGACAATCTAACCCCCATTCTAGTATTCTTAATGATACTTCGGGAACACATTGTGTTCGTTTTACGGAGTCGTTATTTCTCTACTGAGGAATGAAGGTAAAATCATAGCACATGCCTACCTCACAAAATTATTATGAAAAATCATATGATATATTGTATTTGAAAGTCCATGGTAAGCTGAATTTTATTATTTTAGACATTATTAAGAAGACCTATAATAAGAGTCACATGTGTATAAGATATATTTGCAAATACACAAATTATTAAAATATAGGCACTTGTACTATGTCACACTTTAAAATGCATACACTATACATCTCTATATTTTAAATTTAAAAAAATTAGTCAAAAGTTAAATTGTAAAATAGATAAGCTATATATTTTTATTATAAAATAATAATTTAATTTAGAATATTTATTTTAAGGTAAAGAGATACATTGGTGTATGTGAATGACTTGTTAAATTTGTTCTCTTTAGAGCTACCTCCATTTTCTTTTTTTATATTGTATTGACTTCTATTTTAATAATATATATTTTTAAAAGCTGTTTTGTCAGAGCTAGAACTAAACATGTATTTGTTAGTTTGCTATCTGATGTTATGATATGTCCCAGACAATTTTGTGTGATTTGGGGAAATCAGACTCCAGAGTGCCTTGAATTTGGGGGAATTTCTTAATTCTCAGGGATGTTTATAGATGTAATCAGAAACTCTAACATGCCACTCTATTTCATGTGACCAGGAACCCTACAGGACATAGCTTATACCCAGGTCACAAATGAGATTCAGATACATGCAGATTTATCTGAGGAAGGGAGCTTAATCATTGGCATTGGATCATATGGAATAAAAAAAATAAGACAATGAAATAAGGTTACATAAATGAGGCAGTATTCTAGCATTTAGATAAGCCATAACCTCAGGGACTATATATTGTAAGAGCAGAGACAGGCGAACAGTAGGATCACTTGAGTAAAAGGATGCCAAGAACAGTGGATATCAGTGCGTAGCATCTCTGATCATGTGTGGGCTAAGAGCCTCTCCACTAGAAATTACTAAAATAAATAAATTTTGTGGAATATAAGTCTGGGAGGTATGAAATTCTTTATAACTGAGTGGAAATCTAATATTTTATATTATATTAACATGAGAAAACTATACTCAACAGAAACCTAAAGTATGTAACAGTTATGAAATTAATTATAAGTACATATGTATTTTGTTTAGTAACTTAGAAAAGGTATTAATAGGAATATTCAAAACACAGCAATGACCAAGTAAAATAATAGATTTGTTGTTTTAAATATTATGTAGGAATATATTTATAATATTTTGTCAAAAATTCTTTCCCTGGAGTGCTATATAAAATGATTTCTAAGACTAGCTAACTATAACACTCATGTTATTTTTGTTTCTTATTTAAATATGTTTATTAGGTTTTAATTGCTGTGCCATTTAATTACCATGAACTTAGCATCTTAAATCAAAAAACATTTATTATATCATAATTTCTGTGGATCAGGAGTCTGGATACAACTTCACTGGGTCCTGTGCAAAGCTGCAATGTGCCAAGACTGGGTTCTCCTGTGGAGGCTTCAGGGGGGATGGATTCTTCTCTTAGCTTATTTAGGCTGTTGGCAGAATTCCCCTTGCAATTGTAGGAATGAGGGCCCAATTTCCTGCTAGTTGTTGTCTGGGGCTTGCTCTGAGCTCCTAGAGGCTTCCTGCAGTTCCTTTACTATGGGTCCTCTCTAAAGACACTTTCATACCATGGCAGCTTACATTTTCAAAAGCCAGCAAAGGAGAATGTTTTTAGTCTGAATCTGCTAGTGAAATGGAATCTTATAAAATAGGACATAGTAATGGGAATAATCTTCCATAATGTTTGACATATTCTGTTGGTTAGAAACAACTCTCAGTACATGACCAGCTTCAAGGAGAGGGAATTATATACAAAGGCACGGGTACCAGAAGACAGGATCATTTTACGGTCTGTCCATCACAATTGTGAACTATGAAGTGACATAATTTCACTGTTTTCTCTCTTAATAAGTTATTATGATCAATCTGAATTGCTAATTAAATAAATTTATATATGTCAGTTAAAGTAAAAATCCATATGTGAAGAACTGTCACTCATGTGAAGTGTGGAAAATTCTAGGAAATGCAAATATAATCTATACTACTAAAATAGGGTACATTCTCTAAATAAAAACTCAAGCCAATCATTCTGAAAAACTTTTAAGGCAGAATTTTGACCTAAGAAAACTGTTTAATAAGATGACTGCATTATTCTAAGTAATGTTCATGCAGGAAACAAATGTTCCTTTTACTTTTTTAGGGCACCCATACATCTTGACTCTCGACTCTGAAAAAAGAAAAACTTTTTTTTCTTACTTTTATACTGTAAAATAGATCTTATTTTAGGTCCAGAGTAAAAGAGATACATGAACCTTTAAAATAGTTTTATTTGCCCTTTATTTCTACATTGAGTTCTAAATGCCATCTATTTTGTAAAAGTTAATAAGAAACAATACTAGTGTTTATTTTTAATTAGCCTTACTGTATTATCCCATTAAGGAATTTAAAAGGAAATTATAATGTTTGAAACCATCCTCACACGTCTGAAAAATTTCAAGAACATCTTTACATACACATTTTGTTCAACCACATGAAATTGATAATTTTTTCAGTACAAAAACTAATTTTATATTGGTCACCCTAATAAAATGATGTTCATATATGTGCCTGTATGTACGTATATATATATGTGTGTGTGTTCATATGTATATGTTTTAAAGTAAGTCAACTACTCAATGATTTTGCAAGTGATATAAAGTAGGATAAACAGATACACCTTTCTTATTACTTTGCGAAAATACTGTGTGTGTATTTATGAATGTGTGTATGCTATCCTTCTTATGAAAAAAATGTATCCAGAAAAATACACTTCTAAAGTTCTTTATTTTAATAAATAATCTACTTTTAATTTAAGCTTATCACAGTAATTACAAGCCTTTTCAGGCTCTGGATATCTATCCCAAGTAGTGGTAATCACAGATGTAGTAGCAAAAAGAAAAATTAAATTGCCTGACAAATATCACCCCAGTCACAAACACCAACTCCAATCATGCCTGACTAGGAGCAAGAGAAAGGGCAAACAGGATTAAGAGAGGAAATCTGTCTTTATGGCAGCTGCTAACTTCTCAAAGTGTTCGTACATGAAATACAAGCACAAAAAATACAAGCGAAAAAAGGGGTTTTCTTATCTCCTTATTTATAAGCTCCTTATGATATAGAGGACAGGATGAAAAGAGATAGGCCCTTAGATAGCCTAGCCTTTGCTCTAGGATCTCTGAGTCTTACCCAGCCCTTAAGGGTCTGAAATATATCTCTGGAAGCCAAGCATGATTCTGGAAAATTAGACAGAATGTTGCTCAAGTCAAAAACATGCCACAGACTGATAATCTAAACTCCATGGGTTTTGACTTCCTAATCATGCACAATTCTTATAAGACAGAATAAAATACATAGGCAACATACATGGTGTGTTTTGTAGGTACCCTGAAACAGAACTATTAGTAATAATAGGACTGCATTTCCTTCTTAAATTTTCAGATGATCTTACTAAAAAGAAAATCTTTCTTCAGTAGATCCTATTGTTCTTATTACGTCCAAACATTCAGAGAATCAGAGTTCCAAGATAGTATTTGGTTTGTTGCTTCAGAATCCTATGAGAACATTTTTTTTAATGTACACTCTGCAGCCTCACTTCCAGTGGTTCTTATATTGAAGATGGAATTCAGAAATTATTATTTAAAAATATTTCCCAGGTTATTCTCATGTACCTCCATATTCTGAATTTACTGCTTTTGACACCTCCTCTTATTACACTTCACATATGTACTCATAAGCCACGTGTTTCTTATCAGAATCATCAGAATGAACTCTAATTGCCTCACTCACTGCACGCATGGTAGCAAGTAGATATGTCCTTCTCTCCATGAATAACAATCATCTATCACTATAATCACTTGTCCAAGATCTACCAACATCTTACTTCAGCCTCAAAGTTAAAAAGCATGAATTGCATCAATGTTATTACTGCAGCTTTGGTGATAAGACATGGAAAATGAGAAGAATCCTGCATTGAAGATGAAAGAACATGAATCTATGTAAAAATATTCTAAGGTTAAGTGTAAATGAAATGTTCGTGCAAACGAACAAAACTGAAAAAATTGCGTAACAAATTCTACTGGATTAGCTTTGGTTGAAAGATTTAGTAAAATTAAAAGGCACAGTTTGCAATATTAGGAAAGAACAATGTAAAAATTAAGTATGTTTATAATTGAAGATACTTCATATTATTTTCAAAGATAGTAATCGTCAGTATTTCAGTGTATACCTGTAGTCTGAGGTTAGTCCAGAAAGAATATATGTGATAACTGAAACCCTATCCCATTTGTCTTTGCCCCGTTTCACTAAAAACTGAGCCATTGGTATGACCTATAATTGGATGCCACCAATTTGGCAAACTCTAAGTACCACAGACTATTTAAAAACTGATCAAAGTTAAAACTTTATGGATATTTCTGATAAACCCTTACATATTTACCTTTGATTGTATTACCCTTCCCTTCTTTTTAAACTAACGGTATGTTTTGTTGATTTCTTTCTTTATATGGGTATCTGAATCTTGAAATCAGGCAAGTATGCAGACATTCAAACCTTGTTTCTAAATATAACACTACAGTCTTCATTATCTTATTTCTATACCATCTTGCTCTTCACTTGTACCTATATGCCTTACCCAACGATCTGTGCTAGTACACTGGCACCTGTTCAAAGACTTCAGTGCTATTTCCATATCAAGTAGGTATTTTATCTTTGACCTGCTATTTTTTTTTTAACAATCTGGATGAAATTCTTCCCTCTGAAACACTGAAATAAAGTGAAAGAAAATTTAAGCCATTTAGTAAAAGAAAAATATTGATTAATAAATATAATGCAGGGCTTCCCTGGTGCCACAGTGGTTAAGAATCTGCCTGCCAATGCAAGGGACACAGGTTCGAGCCCTGGCCCAGGAAGATTCCCACATGCCACGGAGCAACTAAGCCCATGCACCACAACTACTGAGCCTGAGCTCTACAGCTCTCAAGCCACAACTACTGAGCCCATGTGCCACAACTACTGAAGCCTGCACACCTAGAGCCCATGCTCCGCAACAAGAGAAGCCATGACAATGAGAAGCCTGCGCATCGCAACAAAGAGTAGACCCCACTCACAACTACACAAGGCCTGCACACAGCAACGAAGACCCAACACAGCCAAATACATAAATAAAATTAATTTAAAAAGAAATATAATACAAAAACAATTTGCTTAATGACTAACCTATGAAAAATGTGATTTTCTAAAATTCTTAAAATTTTTAAATGGACAAGATATAGTGTCTGTCCCATAGAAAATAAAAGTCTAGTAAGGGCATAAACTATTCACAAGTAACTAGAATACAAGATAGAATGCATTTTGTAGAATAGATACAAACATAGCAATAAGAAAACATCGAAGATAAAGGATGTGATTCTGAAAGGAAATACTGGAAAGGATTGATAAAGAGATATGTAAGGTGGCTAAAAGCTCAGCCTTGAAAGGGGGGTCAGATATTTTTCAGGGAAGAGAACTACTGGAGCTGAAACTTTGAGACAGAAATCAGAATGGAAGCAGTTATATTGACTCTTCTTTTGTAGTCAATGGGAAATTCTTTAAGATGTTTGAACAGAGAAGAAACAAGCAGATCTCTGTCTTCAACATGGAACATTACTTTGGCAGTAATATTTGCAACTCATTGCAGAGATGGAAGAATAGGGAGCAGACAGAAACTCATTTTAAGGTTACTATTAGAGTTGAGGTAAGAAATGATAAATACTTGGATTTGTATACTGGAAGTAGGGAATATGGAAGAATAAAAAAACGTAAAAAAGATTAAGAAGACTCACTGGTGTTCAAGATAAAGAGACTGAAGTAAGACAAGGTATAAAGATGTCTTCAAGTTGTCCAAATACCTGGGCTTGCTCCATGACAGGGCTCCTGCCTGAGATGTTAGTGGATAAATAGAAGGGTGTGGTTTGAACTGCACTTGAAGGAAGGGAAGATGATTTTAATTTTGAATGTGTTGGATTACTAAGGCCTCTAGGATAACTTTATCTATGTATAATAGGCACTGAAACATAATGATAGAGATACTTGAAAAGGATTAGGAGCATAAAATACATTCATGAATAATTTAAGTAGTAGTAATAATGGAGAATAATTAAGAAATCAATTCTGAAGTGCAGAATTGAAAGGAGTTAAAGACAGAATGATTATAAAATGTTAACCGCTACCTTTTCTTAAAGGAAAAGCCTTTCATATCAATTTGGCCCAAACTTTAGCTCACCTGTTCTACATATTTAAAAATAAAACTATTCCTGGAATGGCTAGGGAACGGTTTTGACATTAAAGGAAGCAAGTTGGTCAAGGAATATTTTGTTTCTTTGTTTCGGTCAATGGCTACATTTATTTTTTTAAGGTTGTATTTATTTATTTGACTGTGCTGAGTGGCTTGCAGGATCCTAGCTCCCCAACCAGGGATCGAACCTGAGTCGCCTGCAGTGGAAGCACAGAATCCCAACCACTGGACCACTAGGGAATTCCCCAATGGCTACATTTAAACTCACACACACAGAGGCAGACAATGAAAGAAGCAATCACAGCATCAAAGTGAGTGAGAATCACTGAGAGAAACTAAATATGAAGACTGTTGGAAGAAATAACATCAAGAGCAAAAGTTAGATTTAAAGCCTTTGGAGGGACCTTCATGGCATTATTATCTGGCACATGAATACAATTTCTTCTGCACATCAACAAACCCTAGATCTCATCTTCCCAACTCTCTCTTGATCACTATGGTCAAGCTACCTTTCTGTCCTCTGCCTCTCAAACAGAGCAGGCACGTTCCCGCTCCAAGGATTTTTTACTGGCCCTTCTCTCTGTCTGAACATTTTCCCATCCTGCATGACCATTCCAAGTCTTTTAGCAAATGCCACCTTCTTAGTAAAGTCAATTAAGTTAAAATCGTAAGACCCAAGCCCTTAGCAATCTCTTTACTTGTATGCTCTTTATTCTTCTATAACATACTATAAAATTGACTTTCTTTTAACTTTTTACTAATTTTCTTTCTTCTCTTACTAGAACCGGGAT
The DNA here is from genome assembly GCF_003031525.2 of Neophocaena asiaeorientalis asiaeorientalis. Classification (NCBI taxonomy): domain Eukaryota; kingdom Metazoa; phylum Chordata; class Mammalia; order Artiodactyla; family Phocoenidae; genus Neophocaena; species Neophocaena asiaeorientalis. Next base: position 2,023,544 of record NW_020172671.1, on the reverse strand, counting down.
TTCTTTCTGTGTATTCGCTTGGGGAATCTCCAAAACTTAGAATGATATCTGCTACGTAGCAAGATCTCAATAAATATATTCTGAATATAAGGAATTTTGAAACTTGGAAATTTGAAAGTTATCTGGCATTTAATGAAATGCCATTTACCACTTTGTATTAATTGGCCTCATACCCAGCCAGAAGAAAGGAAGAAAGTGCAGCCTTATATTCTATATGGACATGTTCCTTGGGCCACAGCTTAATTTTAACAGGGCTAAACACACCTAAGTGAGGAAATCAGTCCAATAGATGACAAGCCACCTATTGCATTCTCTCTGAAAATTGTCTACTGCTATAATCCCTTGGTAGTGGCCACTTGAATGTACGTGTGTATTTACTTAGGTCCAAGGGTCATGCTGGGCTACAAGCAAGCAAAATAATCCTCCAAGAGAACAAGAAGTCAGTGAAGAAAGGAAAATAAATTAGACTGTAAGGACCCTGAGAGACAACAGGAAAAGAAAAAGCATGCATACTCTGAGAAAGGAGACTCTGATCTCGGCAACAAAAACTGTCTAGCTTCTCTTCCTCTAAGGCATGGATAAAAACTGATTTGAAATCCTGGGAGGTTTCATTTTGTGTTCTTACATGTTCCTCTATTTCTTTATTTGAGTTAGCTAGATGACTCACTGTACCTGACAATCAAAGTTGTTGGGAACGTTATGATTTTAGAAATATTTAACATACAAATGTCAATAGTTCATTTATCTTAATATTTTCCTTTAATTACGAATAGCTGGAAGTTTCTCCAAGCTCTACTGTGAAACTGATTTTGTGTGCAATTAAGTGTCTCTTCTGATACCTTTCTATTTATGCCTCCTTTTAAACTTTCTTATAATTAATGTTAGCTCCATTTATATTATACTTTATAATTATAATTTTGAATTTTTAAAATAATAATATTTTGAATTTTTAAAATAATAATTTTTGTGTGTGAATCACTCCTCAAGGAGATTGCATTCTGGTTGTGGGCATTGGGGAGAGTCAGGGAAAAAAAGCACACAAATTAATAAGCAACTTAATATGAAATCGCAGTAGTAGTAGTAGTATGAAAGAAACTATGGTACTACAAAAAAAACCTAATAGGGAGGTTTGTTTTAGATGGGGTGGTCTCCCAGAACAGGGCTTCTGCATCTCTTTTTCTCAATTATACTGTAGGGCTTTGTTTGTTTAATTGCTTAATGTCTGGAAACTTTTTGGTATTGTGTGTGTGTGTGTGTATTGTGTGTGTGAACATACACACATACAGATACCTGGGATCTGCTGATATGCTGTTACCCTGGCTTGTGGTACCATTCCACTAGAACTTATATGTCACATTCTTCAGAAAACTGCTGTTTTGTCCAACCATGTTAGACCTTAACCCTGTATTCCCAAATATTTCTGCTTTATTGCTGTATGTATCACATTGTGTCATAACCAATAGTTTCCTTGTCTGTCTGCTCTATTAAATGTAAGTTCTTTGTAGGCAGAGATGATAATTACATTAGTATTGTACATACATAGCATCTGCAACAATGCCTGCGGGTGTGCTCAGTGAATATTTATTGTACATTTGTGGTGAGAAGATTAAAGTTTAACTGAGTACTTGGGCATTTTAAGAACTGACATCACTGATTGTGTATATTTATAATTAACTATATTACAGAAATACCTAATAGAATATATTTAAAATTACTGACACACTGTTTGAGCCATGTATGTTGCCTCTTGACAACTCTTCTATTCTGTTCACATAGCCTGTCTGGAAGAAATAGTTCCTGTTTCTTAGGAAAACAAAATATTAAACCATATCACCCTGAGGAGTTTTCATCCTTTCCGTAATTATATAACATTGTCACTAACTTGACACTTACGAGATATCTGCATGGCTATATATTCACTTTTTTAAAGAAAGATGTTTGTAATAAACTACATGTTATTTTGAAAAACAAGAGCAGCTTACCAAATGTAAGGTAGACAGCTAGTGGGAAGCAGCCGCATAGCACAGGGAGATCAGCCTGGTGCTTTGTGACTGCCTAGAGGGGTTGGATAGGGAAGGTGGGAGGGAGGGAGACGCAAGAGGGAAGAGATATGGGAACATATGTATATGTATAACTGATTCACTTTGTTATAAAGCAGAAACTAACACACCATTGTAAAGCAATTATACTCCAATAAAGAAAAAAAAACGAGATTTTTCTTGGCAGAAATACATTCAGATGTTTGATTTTTCATTTGTTTGGTGACTCAAGTTTTTTAAAAATCCTAGATATTTTTAAGCCATACAGTTGATATATTTCCTTGGTGCCAGGATTTTTACTCTCATTTATGTTTCTACAAAATGGGAAGGTTGGTCATTTTCATTTTGCTTCCCTTACAGGTCAGTTTCCCCTTGGCACATCAATATTAATATCTCAAACCTACAATATCCGCCATAATTTTTCTCATAACTATAATATTATTTATAGAGATGTGGTTTGATAAAAATACCAATCTTAGGCTGACTCAATTGAAAAACCTTTACTAGCTTTTACAAGTATGTCCTCTTCCTAAATAACTATTTTATATACATACATATATACATACATAACCACATATATTATATGTGTGTATAATATTTATCAGAAAATGTCTAAATATTTACAAAATCACTGCACTGAAAAACATTATATGGCTTCCTAATGAGCTCTGAAACATTAATAAACTTTTAAAAATTAGTATTTCCTATTAGGTCCAGCCTGATCTGGTCCTGGCTGCGGTATGGGTACTACTGTTTACCTAGCTCACTGTACTCCAGTCACATTGGTTTCTCCTGACAGAGTCCTTATTGTTTTCAGGGAAGATGTGCCCTTCAGGTCTTCTCATGTCTGGCTCTTTCTCATCTTCCAGGTTTCGGCATACATGGCATAAATATAAACTTTCACAGAGAGGTTTTTTTCTAAACACTCTAAGGGCCTTGCCCTTTGGTTTTCTTCATCAAAACTCCTAATTTATTCCTTTCATGGCACCAGTACCAATTTTTATTTATTTAAAGCATTTAGGTCTTTAAATAAGTTTCTCTTTCCCCCACTAAAGCGTACTCTAGAGAAGAGCAGAGTCACCATTTGCCATGTTATCTGTTATCTAATAAAACAGTATGTGATACATCTGTACATCAGTACAATAAATGTTGAGTGATTTAGTAGTGGGAAGAAAAAACATGAAATATATTGAGATTAAGCCTCTGAGCATGGGAGATTTTTGCCTCTATATCTATCATCTCAACCTGTCTGAAGTTTAAGTGGTTTTAGAAGAGTCACTCTTCTGGGTATATGGAAAAGGGTATATGTACGTAATGGGAAAGGCAACAAATTAGACATATTAAAATAATTATTAGGTAGCAAAAAGTGCTTAACATGTACTTCAGGTTATACCAGTTTATAGACTGTGACAGTATTTGGAGTTCATAAATCTGTTTGAAATTTTTAATAATCATATATAGTGAATAATACAGATACCATATAAATGAGTGAGTTTCTTCTCAATAAGGAAAAGCAGTGACTAGAAACTAAGCATTCAGTTATATTTTATTACATATGAATGATATGATTAAAAACTGGTGGAATTCCTAAATAAAAGCAGATATTAGTAGTAGTATTAAATAGACAATGACAAATGTTTTGCTCTAACCATTCGAACATCATGAAATAAGTCACTATATGGTCTGCTTTTTACACATATATATATGTGTATATATATATATATGTATATATATATATATATATATATATATATATATATATATATATATATATATATATATATATATATATATATATATATATATATATATATATATATATATATATATATATATATATATATATATATATATATATATATATATATATAGCTACTAAGGCATGGCTAATATGCTGTCTTTTTATCTAAGTTCTGCTCTTTGATTTTTTGATAGATTAAGAATTTTTATTTTGTTTGTTTTGTTTGTTGATTAGGTATAGTCAAAGAAGATGAAAAATAGAGTAAGCACGGTGCTTGCTGAAAGCAAAATGTTCCTTTGGCTGCTGTGAAGCAAAGAGGGATCTATAAATACCAGGAATCTATGAATTTAGACCACTGGAAAAATGTTTTGTTTTTGAGTTAATTCTTTACAAATGGTGAAGATAATACTGGGATAACAAATCCCTTTCATTCTGAAAAAATAATATAATTAAAACCTGAAACTTTGTAGAAGTGTTCTCTCTGTAACACTTCATTTATCTCAGACATGTGGTTCCCAGAAGGATTCAAAGTTCTAAGGAAACTCAGACCTATTGAGCATATTCCAAGAATAGCTGTTACATCTCTAGAATAATCTGCTAATGCATTTTCACTTATATCTTGAAATTAATATGTCTAAATTAGAATGATTTCAAATTAGTACAGACAAAAATATAATATAAACTTCCTATCCATTTTTCTCCAGTGATTCCTATTCCATCATGATCTTTTTGTTGTGTAATATTTCTACTTTTTGTCTTCTCTACCTAGGTCACATGAAATTATGTCAGGATAAATCATCAAATATCAAAATTATCAAGTCTTCCCCCTAGAATAACAACAAAAAAAAATGCTAAAAAAAGACCACTATCAGGAATCCAAGACTTTAGGTGGTAATATTTTCCACAATTTTTGCAGTGGCTTTACAATATAACCATGTGGTAAGAAAATAAAAAAGAATCAGTGTTTGTTCTTTCATAATGTAGGTTCTAGAAGATGCTACAAAGAATAAATACAGGGGCTTCCCTGGTGGCACAGTGGTTGAGAGTCCGCCTGCCGATGCAGGGGACACGGGTTCGTGCCCCGGTCCGGGAAGATCCCACATGCCGCGGAGCGGCTAGGCCCGTGAGCCATGGCCACTGAGCCTGCGTGTCCGGAGCCTGTGCTCCGCAACGGGAGAGGCCACAACAGTGAGAGGCCCGCGTACTGAAAAAAAAAAAAAAAAGAATACAACAGGAACTTAAAAAAAATGCATGTTTCAAAAATTACATTGGTGTCCATGGCTTAGATTCTCTTAATCATAAGATTATGAAAACAATCATAAACAAAATAATTAAACCTGTTTATTTTAAGCTATATCAACTTATATGATATAATACATATTATGCAAAAGGAAAGCATTCCAAAATGTTAGATTAAAAATTAATATATCTTATATGTTAAAGTACCCTAAGCTGTTTATAGAATTTTGTCTAAACTTTTAACTGAATTCTGAAAAAAACACTGAGATTAGCTTTATTATTATAATTATTATTACCTCCACTTTATTGATGAGAAAATTGACAGAGAGTGGTTCAGTGGCTATGTAATTCATGTAGCAATTATGTAATTTTCAGGTTTGTAGACCAATTCAACTCCAGAGACTACACTCTTTAAACCATGACTATGTTTCATTCACCAAATGTTAGGTAGAAAAATATTTATCCTTTCTTTCAATCTATAAATATTTAATGAGTATCTACCACTTGCCAGGTACAAATCTAGGTGCTGTGATATAGCATTGAACAAAACAGACAAAAGGATATTTCTATACAATATCCATTTTTATCACTAAGGTATGGAAATTAGGTAGCATCAAGAAGAGTAAAAATTTGTTCATAGAATTTTCCAGTCACTCCTGGTATTTCATTCATTCAGGAAAAAAGTAAATACTGTTCATCTTTAATTCAAAACCAATGGCAGTGAGAGCCTGATATTTAGTGGTTTTCAGGATAAATGAGCATCCAAGTGATTGAACTCAGATATAGAGATAGACTTGGATTTCATTGATTGAAACTTAAAACTCTTCCATAAGGAAGAATTTTTGAAATTTCTGTTACATCCAAAAAACAGAAGAGAAGGCCTTGGAGCTGGGCAAAAAACCTAGCAGATTTCTGGAGTAGATCCTAAAAATGATGACCAAATTAGAAGCATTATTATATAAACCATGGGACAGTGAAGACGTAAATAAATAAAATATTGTATACGTCAGAACTGACAAGTGTCAAGGTCAAAAATTAAGTAGAGAAGGGCCTTGAGATTGCTGGAGAAGATTGCAATTTTATATGGAGTGTTGTATTAATGAAAATAACATTGATGTTTTAAGAAATAAACCATAAAGTATGCAGTCCAAATGATATGAAAGTTGTTTGTTCATATAGAGTCCAAATTAGTTGTCCTTATCAGTGGTAATATTACTCTAAATGATGATTTAGATGCCTTTTTATATCTTGAGGCTTTGGTGATGTGAGCACCTGCATCAGCCATGGAAGCGGAAAGGGAGAATATTGCATAGGAAGTTTTAACAGCACAAAGACTCTGGTATGTAGTCTATTTGTACACCCAGGAATATGAGGAAAACTTGCTATTAGTTAGAAGCATCCACAAATAGATTTTTAAAATATGCGTTAGCTAGTCAGCAGCTGGAAGTATATGAAAATAGATTCTTACATAAAAATTATTAGGAAGAGGTGAAAAACTGAGGAGGTGAGGAACTGAGACTTCCAGATATTTAGGGCAAGAACATTCAAAGCAGAGAAAATGACCAGTGCAAAGACCCTGAGTGAAACTTAACTGGCATATTTATAGAAGAGTATGAAGTGTAACAGCAGAAGTTTAGGGAAATAAGAAGGGCCAGATCCTGTGGAACCTGAAGGCTATTTTAGGATCTTTGTTTTTCTCTTAGATGAGACAGGGAGCCATTGGAGTGATACGACTGACTTAATTTATATCACAATCACTTTTGCAGCTTGTTGAGTATAGGCTGAAAAAGTCAAGGCAATAAAAAGGTAGAGTGACTTGGAATCTATTGCAATAATAGAAATGAACAATGATGAGGGCTTGGCCTAGAGTGTATAGAAGTCTAAGTTCTGAAAAATGATCAGATTCTGGATATATTTTGGGGATAGAGCTGGAAGTATTAGATGGCAGATTAGATGTGACCTATGAGGGGACATATTAAACAAGATGATTCCAAATATTTTGGCTTAAACACCAAAAAAAATAATTGCTGAGAAATAGTAGGTTGCTTAGAAGTTCAGTTTTGTATATATGAATTCAAAAAGTTTGACACCCACGTAATGTTGAAATAGGTAGTTGGATATGACCTTAATGATCAGAGAGGGGAATCTGGGTGTCAACAGCAGGTATTTATAGCCATGAAAGAGACTGAAATCACCAAGAGAGCATAATATGTTAATATGTTGCATAATGTAAAATCATTTGTCAAAAACACTAGATATAAACATATAACAGAACAATGCAATTTTTTTCATTTCTATTAGAAATTACATTGATTTTAGTCTTATAAATTTTACTTTAAAAAACAGATGATTTAAAATGCCAGCATTTCTTAATGTAATCAGGTTAAAATAAACACTATTATCTACCTAAAAACAATTATTGCAGATAGGAATTGACATTCTCATCATCAATCACAGCTTTTATAATTTTACTGCAGCCACCTCTTTAGGACATTAATAATAATTAATTTACTTAAACGAACCAGACTCATGAATTGTGATGCAGGTAATTCCCTTTAACATATTACTAATTCTCCATGTCATACTCTGGAAATAACTTATTATTTTACAGTACATGACTCCTTAACATGCTTATTTTACCATTTTGCCAAATGAATAACATTTAAAATCGAATACTCATTTCATGTATTTTTTCCTCATTCTAATAGAATAAGTTTTATTATATGAAAATGTCATTCTATACTAATTCTTTAGAAAATGTTTTAAGTTTAAATATACAATAAGTAATAGTATTGGTATGTCTTCCATTTTTAGATAATATTTTCTTTCATACAGTTGTAGCACCTTAATTATAATGAAATAATTAATATTTAAGTCAAATTATGACAACAAATTTTAGTAATCTTATGTTTAAGAAAATATATTAATGAGTATAGTATTTTCACTATTGTATCTACTCTTCAGAGTCAGGATGGACTCTCACCCAAAATCTGGCTGAGATGTTGACACTGATGACGCTCCTCCCCCAACACACACCCCCAAGAGGATTCGAAAAGGTTTATTACTAACATGATAAGGCTTTCTGAGGAGAGTAGTGCAGACTTCCTAAGCTGCTCCGAAAAATGGCTTGTAGAAGAGAGAGCAGGAAAAGAGGACTGCCTTTAGGTTTTTATGGAGTGTAAGGATGGGACATAGATAAGGGTTTCTGTGCAACTAAGGGCTTACGTGGCTTGAACTTCCCACTGGTAGCAAAGGAGCAGGAGCCTGTCTTTCATATTAGCTTTCTCACATGTGCTGCAGATGGGGATGAAAAAGGGATGAAGTTTAAAGGGTATAACGGGAAAATATAAAAACAAAATGGAGTCACATCCTTTAATACACTCACTCTAAAGAAAAGAATACTGTACTAAAACTATTTTAGAATTAAAATGTTTGTATCACAAAAGACATAGAATTCTAAGACCAAAACTGTGGACTAATCTTAAGCATTTCTTTAGAAAATGTTACCAGTGGTACACATATTTTGTAGTGTAGTTGTTCCCAAAATTGCTTTTATAAAGAACAGAAGATTGAAATACATATTGCTAAAAAATAAAACATCATTCTATATATCTATAAACCTGCATATCTAGATCTAAAATGAGAGCTGGATGCACAGATAATTTCCCTCCTTTTATCTTTACAAAGTCTTACTTTTTTAGTCCTATTCTTTTGAGCACTTTACATTCTTTTTAATCTGAATTCTGTGTAGCTACTTACACACACACACACACACACACACACACACACGGTATTCTTAATATTAATGTAATTCAATGGTAGTTTATTTTAAAGGTTAAATGTTACTGTTCACTGAGTTCTGGAAGTCGCAGGAACCTGCAGGAAAAAGTACATAACGGTAAATCAAAAGCAAATGCAAACCGACAATGTATTTGGCTCTTGCTCTCATGAAACAGAGATGTTTCTCATCTGTCTCCAAATCCTGTGGAATTGATTAGAGGATTGTGCTATGTGTATACATCTATATTTGATATCTTTGGTTGAAATTTTCACAGTGGAGAAAGCTTGTTAAAGATAGAACATGTCTACAAAAACCAACTTGCTTACTGGTAATTTGGTACACTCCCCTTGTATTATTCAAGTTGTGTGTGTGAATAAAAGCTTTTCCCCTATATCTCAGACTTTCCTTGATGATTTGTTGCCAAGAGAATGAGAGTAATACCATCAATTTATTGTTATGACTAAAGCACTGGGAAGGCATTCAAATGCAGTTTGATACGGACATCTTTAAAAAAAATTCTTCAGTACATTTTATTACAGATTTATAAATCTTATATCCATTAAAATTGATGATGCAACAATGACATCTTGGGTGCAATACTGTTAACTATAATTTAAGAAAGGTGATATTTCAAAATTTAACCAAATTACCAATCACCTATTTTTTGACATTTTATACTTAGAAGCTGATCATCAAAATGTAATGCTAAGAAAAGATGAATTAAGCTAATGCATATTACTGACATGAATTTCATAAATTTTACATTGCTTCTAGACCTTGTGAATTATTTAGAATTTTGTTTTGTTTTCCCACTGTGTAAAGGATCACAGTAATGCCTCATAATTAAGATGCTTACTTTATTTTCCCTAATCCTAATTTTATTAAGAATTTATGTATTTAGAGTAATATTACCAATGCTTTTTCATCTCTAATGATAAGGTGTTTAAAATTAGTCAGAATTTCAGAGGCATAGTACATCTATTTTCCTTTGGCAACTAAGGTCACAGAGATTCACTAATTATTTGCTCACACTACAAACCTCCTAACAAGTGCATTTGACCTTAATAAAAGGGTGCTTTTGCTATCTATGTTGCTTGGAAAATGGATACAGGCTAGAAAAGACACTTATTTAGTTAGTGTGATTCAAAAGATTCTGAAAATTTCCATTTACTGAAAATATCCTCTTCACTTTAGCCTGAGAAATACAGCTTCAGAACAGAAAATTCTCAAAATAAAAAACAAAACTAAAGATTAATTCATCATTATTTATTGTCATGGATACATTAATCTAAGAGCATTTATTAGTGAAAGATAATTAGGGAATATTAATATGCTTGTAATTTCTTAGGTCTTCAAACTCATACTTTAAAAAGTGATCATATATAAGAAATTATCAGTCACTTCCATAACTATTCTTTTATCACAGCAGGAAATCATTCAGAAAATCATGCTTTCATACTAATCTACATTTTGCACTATTCAGTTGCTGCTTCACTTATTTCTTCAGCATATTTAAAAATAATAAAATGCTTGATCACCTTTATAGAGTCCCACAATTTCCTGGACTGCCTCAAAAGAATTTTGAAACAAATTATATCAATAGATGTAAGAATGAAAGATTTACTAATACCTGCATTGTAGCAAAATATTCAAAATCTCCATTTACAATATTGTTAAATTGCAGGTCCTTTTCTTGAGCACATATTATGTTACTTAAAATAAAAAATTCATATTTGTAGGCAAACAGGGAATTGTCTACAAGCCACATAAAAATTTCCATTACTGAAATGAGGAAAACGAAGTTCCAGGAAAACTACTTGTTCATTAGGGGTGGAAGAAGTAGAATTCGTTTTTCTGATTCTAATCCCCATGAAATTTCTGGGTAGAGGACTGTGAGTTGAAGTTCTAAAGTTAGTTCAGGATGGCTGGAAGAAACAGTTTGAAATTGGAGAAGTAAACAAATGCAAGGTCAGGCAGGGTCTTTGACCCACAAAGATTTTGAAACACTGAATAATTTACAACTCACATAATGAATGCCTGGCATAGCAAATATAGTTGATAGGTGGGCTGGAGGCAATAGAAAGGCAATGGATGGTTTTAACAGTAGAGGAATATAATCATATTTGCTATATAAAGAGCTGACTTTGGAAAATGAACAAGACAAGACAAAAAGCAAATATTCGAGTTGGGAGGATTTTATCCTAATTTAAATGACTTGATAATGGCCATTTAGAAGTTAAAGTGGATAAGAATTTCACTGATGCAATTCTTACTTATTGTTATGGTCTTACTTTACACATGTAGCAATTTTCAATAGCATTTTCCAGTTTCCATACATTTCTTCCCTACTTTGCCAAAGCTCATGTTCCTCCTGTGACTGTATGGCACTCACATGCTCTGAGCATGCAGTGTATCTCCAGAGACCCTTCACTTCACTAAAGGGCCAGGCAGGGTACCTTTGATCAGTTTAACTTAGTTATACAAGTGAGTACTGGACAGAAGTCTGTATTCAGAAATATTACCATAGAAATTAGAAGTCTTTGTGATATACTGTGACTTCTACAAGGCTCACAGAGGACTAACTGGGTGTCATAAATTGAAGGTAAAGTACCTTAACATGACATCAAGTTAAAAATGACTATTGAAGATCAAAAGAGGTAAAATACATGGTCCAGGAACCAAGATGTGAAAGCAAGAGGGGCCCCAATTAACATCAGTTTCAATGACCCGCTGGGGAACTTTGTGCTTCTAAACCTTCAACCGAGCCTCTATAGAGTTAGAGGATCTGGTCCCAAAGGATGAGGGGGGACTCTTTGCCAAGACACAGTAAAGGCTTAATGAACTACCTACTACAGCCACTGCCTGGACATTCTGAATGCCTGGTTTCCAGATATGAGTAAGGGACAGCAAAATAATTATTCTGGCAGTATTCTATCCAGATTAACAGGAGAAGGTGACACTTCTTTTTAACACAATGGTAGCAGAGATGAATATTGGTGATATCCTACTTGGCTAATACTTGGTGTTACCTTGCCAAATTGTGAATGTCAATGACCATGGGCAGCAGCCCCCTTCCCCACGAGAAGATTTTCATCACCAGGGTGTCAGAGCATTTGGCACATAGTACCAGATTAACAAAAGCATGGAAATGAAAATAACGGTGAGGAAAAGGTAGAAAGGATAATAGGGGAAAAGAGAGTACCAGTTGTAGCCCTGAGGTCAACTGCAAGGGTGAGGCCTATAGTTTATCCAACTAAACTCCTTCTTCAAATCTTCACATGGAAACAATGAAAGAATTGTTCCAAAACTATAGATGGATAAGTGAATTATTAATATGCAAGAGATGAACTATGGAAACCATGGATGTATGTCCCTCAGATCTCCATTTAAGAGGGAAAATACTGTAAGTAATGTAGTTAACTGATAGCTTTCTGCTGCTGCACCACTGAAATCTCCCATTAATCCTCATGCCACTATTTCCAGGATGCTCCCAGTCAATGACTGAATGAAGGTTCTAGAGCTGGTTAATTCATAAACATAACGAACTCCTCTAATTGTCAGTCTTTGCTTTTGAGCTCTTTAGGGGTCTTGCTAATATTCTTTCAGAGTCACACTGCATTTTAAGTCTTTTTCTACCCAATCCTTCTTCCCCACCCCTCTCCCTTTATAAGCCTCAGACATGTATCATGGTCTGGAAGCTTTCCTCACTGATTCCTGTTCCCTTTCCTTGTAAAACTAAACAGGTATTTTCCCTAACAAATCTCTTATATTTCTATTCCATCTCAGCACCTGCTTTTAAAATGACCTAGACTGCTATACAGAGGTACTAGGGCTCTTGATAATATCCCTAAAACTTGAAGAATTAGCTCAGAAACTTGAGAAAACCTTGAAATTTTATTTAGATTAGGGGAAAATCAGGTAGATAAAAAGAGACAGGCTTCTTTTTATATTATAATATTTGTTCAGTAAGCCTACTAGAATTCAGCTAACCCAATTACTCCATAAATTTGAAGTGATAAAGTGTTAATGTATCAACAGATTGTTCATTCAAGAAAATTAAAATAAAATATTCAACATATTGCTTGATTTTTAAGAATATTTTTCTTAGCTTTTTTAGGGAGGGCAGAATAATGGGGAAATAAAATTACATTTAAAATAGATATAGAAAGGTGTTCTGGAAATATATTAGTCTATAGAGGAAATCTGCTTTAGATGAATAGTTTTCCAGCAAAATCTGTCATTGTGAATTAACTCCAGTATTATGTCATTTTTTTAGAATTATTTTAGACTTTTAGTTTACTATCTATGAATAATGCATCTTGTACTCTATATGTTTCAGTTCATATTATAAAAAAAATATTAAAAGAATATTGTCTTCCTCTGACTCATCTTAACTAGCCAAAGGAAAGAAAAGCAAATGGTATCTTTAGTGGAACATATAACTGGATTTTCCCAAGCCTGAAACAGTAATTTTTTATTAAACATATCTTTTTTATTGTCATCAGAGTAACTCTTCAATGTTTATATAAATATGCTAAGTGTTTTATTTAAAATATCAGTGTTAGAATAAGCAAATTTGAACAGTATGAAAGTAGTCATTAGGAAAATGCAAATCAAAACCACAATGAGAGGCCATTTTACACCCACTAGGTTGTAGTGGAGACAAAAGAAATCGGAACACGCATACATTACCAACGTGACTGTAAAATGGTGCAACTGTTTTGGAAAATTGGTGATTCATCAAAACATTAGAGTCTACTCCTAGGTATATACTCAAGAGAAAGGAAAACAGGTCCACACAAAACTTTCACACAAATGTTCATACCAATGTTATTCATAATAGGAAAAAGTGGAAGCCCTTAAATATCCATCCATGATAAATGGATAAACACAATGTTATATATTCACAAATGGGGTATTATTTGACAATAAAAAGAGTAGAACACCAATACATGTACAACATGGATGAACTTTGAAAACACTATGCTAAATGAAAGAAGTCAGTCATGAGAGGTGACATATTATATGATTCAATTTACATAAAATGTCCAGAATAGGGAAATCTACATATAGAAAGTAGATTAATGGTCACCTAAAACTGAGTATTTTGGATGGCAGAGTGTTGGGTGGTGGTAATAAAGAATGACTGCTGATGAGTATGGGTTTCTTTTTGAGGTGATGAAAGTGTTCTAGAATTAGAATGTGGTAATGGTTGCCCTTTCTGAATATATTTTTTAAAAACGTTGAACTGTACACTTTAAATGGGTAAATTGCATGGCATATGAATATCAATAAAACTGTTTTAAAACTCCTATTAGGAGATATAATTTTAAGTAACTCCTTTATGCCCACATGCAAAGTATGTTACCTAGTTTTCTCTTTGAAAAGTTTTCAATAGAAAATTGTTTGCTTAATCATTTAGCACATTTCTACCTTTGTTTTATAGTTTTAGTTTAAAACCTTTAAATCTATCACTTGGAGTATTTTGACTAAATATTGTTTTGCTCTTTTGTTTAATTTTCTATTTTAAATTTCAATCATTGGAGGATAATTATTTTTATTATGAAAAGTATAATTTAACTGTTCCTATTAAAAATACATACTTCCTTCCCATGCTTATGAAAAAGAAGATACTTTTTTATTATACTGCTGGGCTTGTATTGCTCAACCACTTAAAATTTATCATTTTCACAATCAGTTTTGTATTTATAAAGTCCATTATAGTCTATTAATGATTTTCAATTATTATTTAATAATTAAAACCAGTGAATCATGAATGTAAGTGATAATCCTAAATCTTTATTATGCACATTCTGGGACACAATACTCATGGACAAACTGTTCTGCAATTAATCTTGTTTAGGAGAAGTAATTCATACACACTTAAGGTATACATAGAAACTGGGTGTGATTGTGATCAGGGCTGTTGCTAACCCCTTCGTAAACTAAAGTCATGTCAACATGAGAATCCTAATAAATTTTAGTGAAGCTTGAAAAAAGAATTAAAAAAAGACATGTTAAATTCTCCAATTATAGTTGTATGTTTATGTATTTCTCTTATGTCATTAAATTTTGTGCCATGTATTTTGCGTCTCATGTTTGGTGAATACACAATTAGAATCTTTATGTCTTTATGGTGAATTGATCATTTTATCAGTGTATACTGTCCCTTGTTGTCTCTAGTTATTTTATTTGTTCTGAGATCTACTTCTTTGGATAATAATATACTCACTCTTGCATTTGTTTCCTTAATATTTGTATGGTATATATTTTTTCCATCCTTTGGCTTTGAATCTACCTTTGTTATTGAATTTGAAGTGAGTCTCTTGTACATGGCATACGATTTGGTCATAGTTTTCCTCCATTCTGCCACTCTCTCTTTGATTGGGTATTCAGACAATTTATATTTAGGGCAATTATTGATAATATTAGCTCTTAAATCCATCATTTTATTATTTGTCTTCTGTTGGTTTCCTCTGCTTCTTTTTCTTCTGTTCCTCTTGTCTTGCCTTCCCAAGTTACTTAACACTTTTTGTGTTTTTGAATATATCTTTATATATTTTGTTTACTGGTTGCTCTGGGTATTGTAATAGAAATAGTTGATTTATTACCAGTCTACTGGTATCAATATTTTGAGTAAATTGTGAAAGCTCTGCTTCCATTTAGGTCCCTTTACTGTCTCCACCTTTAAATATCATGTCATGAGTATCATCTTGTGTTATAATTTTGTTGTAATCATTAAGTATGATTTATAAAACTCATGAGGAAAGAGCTACTATTTGTATGTACATGTATTTCTGCTCTTTCTGTGCTTTTTCCCTTCCTGATGATCCAAAATCTTTTATTATTGCCTTTCTATTTCAATAACTTCCCTTATCCAATCTTTAAGGGAAGGTCTGCTAGTGACAAAGCCATTTTTTTTTTTTTTTTTTTTTTTTTTTTGTGGTACGCGGGCCTCTCACTGTTGTGGCCTCTCCCATTGCAGAGCACAGGCTCCAGACGCACAGCCTCAGAGGCCATGGCTCACGGGCCCAGCTGCTCCGCGGCATGTGGGATCTTCCCAGACCGGGGCACGAACCCGTGTCTCCTGCATCGGCAGGCAGACTCTCAACCACTGCGCCACCAGGGAAGCCCTGTCCTTTATTTTTAAAAAATATTTATTTTTATTTGGTTGTGCTGGGTCTTAGTTGAGGCAGGCAGGCTCTCTAGGTGTGGCATGTAAACATTTAGTTGTGGCATGCATGTGGATCTAGTTCCCTGACCTGGGATTAAACCCGGGCCCTCTTCATTGGGAGCATGGAGTCTTAACCACTGTACCACCAGGGAAGTCCCTGTCCTTTATTTTTTAAATATAATTAACATGTTTCTTGGCGCTCTTTTGGTGTTTACTGTTTGGGACATCTTTAGCTTTTTTAATCTGTACGTTTGTGTCTTTCGTCAAACTTGTGAAATGTTCAATCATTACTTTTGTGACTACTCCTCCAGACTCATTCTTTCTCCAGTCCTGCTGGGTCTTCTTCAATGATATAAATGCTTGAACTTTTGTTATTTTCCCATAGGTCCCTGAGTCTCTGTTCTTTTTTTTTCAGTCTACATTTCTTTGTTGTTCAGACTGAATGAATTCTATTGACTTGTCCACAAGTTCACTTGATTCTATCCCATCATCTTTACTCCATCATTAAGCCCATCTAGCAATTTGTTTTTCATGTTATTTTAGTTCTATAATTTTTAGTTCTATAACTGTATTTAGTTATAACTTTTATATCTTTACCAATACTTTCCTATTTTTATTAGTTTCAAGAAAATTGTTGAAAAACTTATGAAAACTTTAAAATTCTTGTCAGATAAATCAAACAGCTGATTCCTTTCAGTGTTCATGTCTGTCAACTGTCCCTTCTTAATCAAGTTGTGATTATCTTGGTTCTTCATATAATGAAGGATTTTGTATCCTGTACTGGATATTTGTCTACTATGTTAGGAGACTCTTGGCCCTACTTAAATCTTTTAGCATTGGCAGGTGGACTCTCAACAACTGCGCCACCAGGGAAGCCCGAGGATTCTTTTATTTTAAATCTATAGCCTGAGCTTCCAGTCTAAACAAAGCATTTTCACTTGTATTACAGAATACGTTTTCCTCTTAGCAAAACTTCTGTCAATATTAATATATAGCTTATTTTACCAATGTAGCTTATTTTACTTATTTACCTAAAATAACTAGCTTTTTTTTAACAAAGCTAGTTATTTTAGGTGAACAGATGTTATATATCATATGTTATCTTACATATATATATTTACTGAAATGTATTGAAAATACATATAGATACTAATTTAATATCCATAACCATACTAATAATAATATTTACACAGAATTTTTGAATAAATAGCTTATAAAGTAGAAAAGAGAGAATTAGAATTTCTCTGCCACGAAGTGGTAAACTGTCCTGTTTTCTGACTTCCAAGTATCTTTTGAATATTTTTGTAACCTTTAGAGGATCACTTGTCTTACATGCCCTGATTTACCAAGGTGGAAACCAGAAAATTGACTCTCTCATCATTTCTGCTAAGGAACTAATAGGTGACATGAGTTCCACCAACATGATATATCTGTATGAGCTGTCAATAAAGAAAATGAACATAAGAAAAATTCTGATTTGAAGAATCTGTCTTCTGCCTATTTCAGTCATTGTAAGTGTTCATCAAATCAAGGGCTGTAGAGACAAAGCTTCTGGCACCTAGGTGCAGGAGTCATCAGTTCCCACACTGCAGTCGTTTTATGAGCTCTTAAACTGATGTTTAGTGGCAGATGTGAGAATTCAACTGTGAGCTCCCTGTATAAGGTGCTTGTTCCTTGTAGCATTGGCTTTCTGCTTCCCAGATTTTTGCCCCCAATATTGCAAAGTAAATGTTTCCTTACATTATCTCCTTACACTATCATTTGTCCCTACATTATCAAGTGTCCTCTGAACAATTCAACAATTATACTGTCTACCTACAACTAGTAAAGCTGGGCCACAAGAAAAAAATAAGCCTTGTATCAGTTATCTTGCATGCCTTAGTCTGAAGATAATGGAATGCAGCTAATATTAAAGGATGAGACTCTGGAAGATGATGACAAGCATTGTTAAGACTGTCAGTTCAGTGAATCAACTGTATCAGGGCATGTATCTGCATGAATTTTTTTCCATTTCTCATTTTTATTATTATGTGGCCTCAATATGGATCCTGTATCTTTGCTGCAATATCTGCATTCCAACAGGATTAAGGGAGAGGAAAAAGGGGTGTGGACATCTTAGGAAAATTAAAATACAATCCAGGAAAGTACATCAGAATTTATGTCAGCCAAAATCCTGGTACTTGGGCATCTCTTGCTTGAGAGAAAGGAAAAAATGACTTGGAAACATCGGATTAGGCCTAACAACAATGGTGTTTGACACATGTTTCTACAAATTATATCCTCTAGAAATTTATTTTTATTCAGGTGAACAACAAAGCATAGATTCATTCAAGACAGATTCCTACACGTCATATAATTTGTTTTATACCCATTGTTCTCCATCTTCATTGGTAACTCGGTTTTTCTGCATGTCAGATTTTAGAATAGATTTTAACACCTTTTAGTTCTCTATGCAGATGTCTTTACAGTGCAACAATTATAAAGATTTAATTTATCCTGAAGTCAAACCTTCCGTAACTCCTTGATTTAAAAAAAATCTTTATTTTCTCATACTTCCTTCATTTTATGCATTTCTGACTTATACATAAATTCAATGCAAACGATATTACATAGAGAGTAATTTTATTGTGACAGATAAGTGCCATTCTTTTCTTTTAAATTATCTTACTACATCACAAGTATCTGTATTTAATTGAAATACATCGCATGGACAGAAAGCAGTAAGAGCCTCTGCTAACTGAGGCTGCTGCTTACCTTAGGCTTCTAAAAATGCATCAAGCATCCACTGCATAGAAGTCTGATTTTCTCCTGTTGTAATTCACTGTCAAAGGGAAATGAACAATTGATGAAGCAAACTATTCCTTTATTTTTTCCAGGTCAAATATCAGTGATTTACTATTCACAATGCTGATGTCTCCCTCTTTCAAAGATTATTTGTTTAATTTTCTTTTTACTACACCAGTAACATGTTTTCTGAAAAGAAACTGACTTTTCATATTTAGAATGTGTTTCCTATATCTAGTGGTTGAAAGGAAGCATCTGTCATATTATGTCAGCTTTTCCTCTCTGATCCTCTAGGGGGATGTTCTGAATCATTAGTCTATAATCAGTTTTTGTTTTTAATTAAATATCAGCCATATGACTGAGTCAGAGAGAAATAGGATTTTGCTCTTGGTCTCCCAAATAAATAGATTTATGGAAATAATGTTTAGCAGAATATATGATAGGCTAATGGAATAAATTTTATAAGAAAAGCATCATTTGAGTTTTCATACATAAATTATTTTTAGGAAATCAGGAAAAAGTTTGAACTGTGTAATATCAAAATCAAAATATTAGTCCTTGAGTAACTGCTATATATTCAGACTTCAGTAAGTATAATACATAAAATGATTTTAATTACTCATAAAAAATCTTTTACTAATTTATGCAATAAATGATTCTATCAGTTCATTACCAGATCTTTGAGACTGTGAGAGTATGCTGGTATGTGACTGTGTGTGTGTGTGTGTGTGTGTGTGTGTGTGTGTGTGTGTGTGTGTACATGTCCGTGTGCATGTATACAAATAGACCTGTAATAATTTACATACCATATTTGTTCCCAAGTAACCAAAAATATATTTAAGAGAATTTATTTTTAAGATACTTTTGAATGAGGGTACCAACATATTTATTGATCTTGGGATGAATTAACTTATTGGCATATATGATAAAGAAAAATATTAGGCAAGTATGAAATTATGAAACAACTCTATTCAGATTCAGTAACTAAAATTTTATTAAACGTATATGTTATATAAATACAAGCCATATAAGCTTAATAATATATTATATATACAAAGAGAGAGAAAGAAATATAAGGGAAACTGATTTTCAAGTGAAGACACCAAGAAAATCAGTGAAACAAATCTAAAAATTGTCTAATGGAAAAATTGAAAATCATAGTAGAAACTTGTAAATTAGAAGCAGAATTTTTCAAATATCTTATTCTGTATAGAGATCAAACTGAAAAATCCCTGATTTTTTTAAAGTAAAATAAAAAACACAAGTATTCTAGTATACACTGTTAGGAATTACATATGTTACATGATTCCAAACAAAGATGAGATCGAATATTTACTAATTCTATAATATTAAATTAAAAACTCAAAAATAATTCCATTTTTCTCAGAAAATTAAATTAACAAAGCCAACTCAATATGAGGCATAAAATGAAAGACCAAAGCCCATGAAGGAAATTAATTCTTTTTTCCACAAACTGTCTTCTGGTGGTCTTTGGATCTTTTATGTTTATGGTAAAATACTTCCAAAACATTATGTTTGCTTGCAAAATATGATTTAATATAGTAAGACTAAGGTTATTCTATACACTATGGCAACATAATTACTAAAACCTTCACCCCTTCCCCATTTCTTACTAATACAACAAATATTACATACAACATTTATATTTTTACATTTTAAATATTAAAAAGATAATACTTTTCCAAATCTTTATACTACGTCCTGGGAGAACTCCTATGCTCCATTTTCTACTTCAATAGCTTACTTTTCATTTGTATCCATTCTATCTAAAATTTATCATAACAAGTGTTGTTTCCATTTCTGTGCCAGGTAAGATACTTTCAGCTTTGAGAAATAGTAACTGGTTTAATTATGCCTCCAAATTCCCATTTCTTCTTCACACTGTTTTACTTTTGTGTTTGCTTGTTTATCTTTGTTTTATGTTGCTCTTCTCTTTGGCAGTTGCATAATTTTAAGCCTGTTTTTACTCGTGGTTTGAAAATGACAGCCAGTAGAGTTCAGCACTAAATGCTTTAATTTCAAGTCCAGAAGGAATGAGTGGGGAAAATAAATCCACAAGACAAAAAAAGAAGTAAACAAAAGAGTCACCCAAATACCCCAGGAGATGAATTTTAAAGCTTCCCACTAAAGCATACTGCAAAGAATTAAGCCACCTTACTAGAAAATAGAATGAAATAATTAGCATGGATGAACAAAAGACTCATCCTAGATAAAGGAATGGGTTGTCTTCCTCTTAGCCACATGGCAAAACAGCTGCACAAATATGTTTCTCTGTTAGTAGATAACACAGCAAGAATGGGTGATGGTTAGACAACCAACACGCTCCTAGTCAACCCTTTTTTAAAAAGTGATCCTTCTTGTTTCTAGAATATCACCTTATTTCTCTGATTATATTAATTATGCTCATTTTAACATCTTTGCATCCCATTTCCTAAGATTTGTCATGTACTGTTGTCGACATTGCTTTTTTGTTAATTTATTTTCCCTTGGAGGACTATTGATTTGCTTCATATTGGTCTCCACTTGTATAATCACCTGGCACACACCCATTGCTGCGAGTGTTTCTAAGAAAGAAAAGCCTAATACCTATGCACAAGGGGTTGTCAGATTGCAGAACCTCTATACAACATCAGAATACAAAGGATTTATAAAATTGCTTTTATAGATCCTCAGAAAAACAACAAATTCCATTTCTAAGAACAAAAGCAAGAAGAAAAGTATTTCTAGGTAAAGAAGAGATATGGCTAAACTTGAGGAAACACCCATTAAAAGGTATACTAATGGAAAGCAGAATTTAAAAAAGAAAGAGAAAAGGAGGTAGAAAAGTAGGTATAGGGCCAAAACAGTTTACGTTTATTGGAGGAAGGAGGACATTTCAAAGGAGAAGGAGAATCAATAATGCCAAATGCTATGCAGATTGACGAAGAATAAAATCTCGAACAGATCATTTATCTTGGTCTTTGGAAATCACTGGTGTTCATTTAAAGCATTGTTTTGTTCAATCATGGCCGAGATTCTGTTTGCAAAGAATTTAAAGATAATTACAAAAAGTAAGAAGCAATGTTTACCATCTACACATATGAAAAACCTGGCAATAAAACAAAGAAAATCCAAATGATAACCTAATAGGGTGACAGAATTACAAATATTGTATTTAGAACAAGACAGAGGTCTACTGAAATGTGGTAGTCAAAAAGGAAATAATGGAGGATACAAACGTCTAAAATATACGGTTTAAAATGTATATTTAAAGCCTCAGGGAAGGCTTTGGACAGGTATTCCCCATGGAGAATATACATAATACATAAAATCACTATATAATTTATCATAGATACCAGGAGACTTTGGAAAGTGAAGTGGGACTATTAATTAAGACAATAAGATAAACATGACCCCAGATTGTCCAGGTAACCCAGGCCATACTGTCCTCTACTAATACATCACAATATTCTCCAGCATAACTCACATTTAATCTGACAGTGAACAGCTAACTGGTAAACAGACTTTTCTATTTTTCCTTAGTACTACTCTTCCAGGTCTCCTTTAGAATTCTGTTGGCTTGAGGTCTAGCAATGATGGGCTGTGAGAAGAAGTGATATGACCACTTCCAGAATCGGCCCATAATAATCTCCTACACACTCTCTTCCATGTTCTCTCCCATTTGGTGGCTTTGGTTTTTTTGAAAGTCTAATGTTAATATGGTGGATCCACTAGATTGAATCAGCATGGGTTATGAATAAATGATGAGAGGTAAAATTCATGTTTAGAACTGTAGGTTAATTATAAAGGATCTTCTACTAGTTTTAGAGACATTATATATTTAGAAATTTGTTAAGCAGCTATTATTATTATAGACAATAAAGAGTTTCTCTGAGTACAACACTTCAGTTACTACCAGCGGACTGAAATAAACATAGAGCAAAATTTCATTAACTATTTTGGCAATAATGGGTAAGACAGAAAACAAATTCATCTTGAAAAAGGAAACAGGCATCTTGTCTTGAATATAGGAAGAGCAGAGAGCAAAAGGGTACAGAGAAAAGATAACAGAGGCCAAGAACAGGAAACACAATTAGGTGGGAACATAAAGTAGATTGAGATTAAAGTTATTATGCAAATAATAGAAATTTTAAGGATTTATTCTACAGGTGTAAGTAGGTTTTTTATTTGTTTGCATCTTAAGCATTGCTTAAACTACTAACATCTGAAACATAAAATCCTGTTCCCTCATATTGTTGACAATTTGGGTGTAATCAGGTAGAATACTTTAAACTTAAATGTTACATCAATACTTGTATCATTCTGGAGGTGAACACAGTAACAATGATAAAGTACTGAAAACTCATGGTGGAGGGAGATATACATAAACTATACATAAACTAAACTATTATATTCCATCTTTAATGTAAAAAATGCATGGCAAGCCAATCTGAAAAGGCTACATACTGTATGATTCAAAGTATATGATATTCTGAAAAAGGCAAAACTATGGAGACAGTTGAAAGATGAGAGGTTGGCAGGGAAGGGAGAGATGAACAGGCAGAGCACAGAGGATTTTTATGAAGTGAAATTATTCTGTATGTATAATGGTGGATACATGTCACTATAAATTTATCAAAACACATAGAATGACCACCACCAAGAGTGGACCCTCATGGAAACTATGGACTTTGTGTGATAATGCCATGTCCATGTAGGTTAATCAATTGCAACAAACGTACAACTCGAGTGGGGGATGCAGGTAGCAGGGAAGGCTGTGGAAAGGGGCAAAGAGGGTGTACAGGAATGTTGTACTTTCTGCTCAATTTTGTTGTGAACCTAAAACTGCTCTAAAAATAGTCTATTAAAATATTTTTAAATGCATGACAAATGAAAACATGAATTGAGGTAACTATAAAAGGTCCTAACTGAATTTTAAGTTGCTTAAAATATTCAATAGTTTACAAGAACCAGTAGGTGTCTCTCATGCTCCATATATTTTTTAAAAATAACCTCAAAAACTGATGCATATGTAAAGAGGAAACAGCATAATGGTTGAAAAGTAAAATTAATGACATCTTTTTCTTCAGTTTATTTTTGGCCAGGAGGGCAGGTTTGCTTATTATCTTTTAATATGCACAAATAATATACTATATATTCAATAAAGTGGCAGCTTAGGCAATTCTTCTCTTGTGTAATACATTTGCAGATCTTCCATTTCACATTTGTAACCACATTACTTCTGTTAAAATTAATGGAGCTCCATAAGAATTTGCAGCATTTTGGAACTCATTAGGGATAATCTATGATCCATGCATATATTCTTAAGATGCCTGCCACATTTAATCAAGGTCATCATATTTCACAGATACATAACCTTGTTAATTTCTTTTTTTTCTACATGCCTCATTTGAATAAATCATCTATCAAACTAAACAGACACAACTACATCCATGAAATTCACAAACATTCATTAGCCTGTGAAAAGGAGTCTGTTTTCAAGTGAAGAGGCACTTTTGCTTACCTAATAGGTGATTTGTTTCCAAATTCTATCACTAGGCACCAATTACCACATGCATTGGAAGATGTAGTACAAAGAAGTCATATGAGTAGATGCCAAATATTTAGACAAAAAGTAAAACTGAATTAAACATTATTAATGAAGCAAATAGTGAAAAGTATGTATACGTAATTTAAAAGTTAAGGACACGAAATTAGAAAGGAAATCATTCTTTTATATTTGTCAGAGTGGCATTCTTCTCCAGACTTTCGTAGGTACCAGTGGTAAAGCTTAAATAAGTACGATGTTTTAAATCGTAATTAGAGCTCAACGGATAAAAGGATCCTGCTAAATCTTGTGATCTGAAGAATCAGAGGAAACTCCCTAGTTAATAGAAATTTGCCTTATTTCCCAATATCTAAACTTAGAAACTATTATTTTTAGAACGTCTGTGCTTTATTTCAATTTATTTTGTGCATCCATCAGCAAGATGTGTCCTAAGGTAACTGCTTCTTTCACTTATGCCATTTCAGCTTACAAAAGGTTTCATAGGAATGCTCTACTTTCAGACTGTGAGGGAAACCTGTATTTTATTTTCCAAATACATATTTTAAATAGCTATATCTAGGTGAAATTACATATTAAAGTTGTAATCTTATGATAATCATTTTAGATTTGACTACTTATTTTTAACATCATAATTCAGTAACTTCAATTAAATTTCTATCATTATCTCTTTGTGGGTGAAGTTAATTTTATATTTTGTTTCTCTGTAGTAGTTTGAAATTCACAATAACATGAAAGTCTAAAATATAAAATGTTTACATGTTAGGAAAATTTAGAAAAAATATAGTAGTATAAACCTCAACCTATTATATAATAACTTACTTTGAATTCTATATATACACACACACAAATATACATATATATATAATCACTTATCCTTACTGAACTATGCACCTGATATTTTTGCAGTTCTAATCATAGTAATTATGGAAATGATAATGCTGTTGGAGATATTTCTATTTTACATTATATTGTGTGTCAATCAAAATGTTAAAAATGTTTCACTATCTGATATAACACTTAAAGTAAGTTAAATAACACTTTTTTATTGTGGTAAAAAACATATAACAACTTTAACCTCAACGAATTTTTGTACAGTACAGTATTGTTAAATGTAAGTACAATGTTGTACAGAGGATCTCTAGAACTTTCTAATCTTGTATAACTGAAACTTTACACCCATTGAACATCAACTCTCCATCTCCCTCTCTCTCCAGCCCCTGGTTACTACCATTTTACCTTCTGCTTCTGTGATTCTGGCTACTTTAGATATCTTGCATAAGTGGAGTCATGCAGTGTTTGTTCTTCTGTGATTGGCTTATTTCACTTAGAATTATGACCTTTAGGTTGACCCATGTTGCTGCAAATGACAGGATTTCCTTCTTTTTCTAAGGCTGAATAAAATTCCATTGTACGTATTTAACACATTATCTTTATCTATTCATCCCTTGATGGACATTTAGGTTGCTTCCACAACTTGGCTATTGTGAATGATGCTGCAATGAACATGGGAGAGCAAATATCTCTTCAAGATCTGATTTCAATTCTTTTAGATTTCAACTCTTTTAGATACTCAATTTTAAATATCCAGAAGTGGGAATGCTGGATCACATGACAGTTCTATTTTTAATTTTTTGAGGAAACTTCATACTATTTATCTTACAGGCTATATATATACCATTTTACATTCCTACCAACAGTGTACAGAGTTTCAATTTCTCCCCATCCTTGACAACACTTGTTATCTTTTGTTTTGATAATAGCCATCCTGACAGATATGAGGTAACATCTCATTCATATTTCCCTGATGATTAGCGATGTTGAGCATGTTTTCATATACCTGTTGGCCATTTGTATGTCTTCTTTGGAAAAATATCTGTTCAAAACCTTAGTCCTTTTTAAAATTTATTATTATTATATTTTTGTTATGTTTTGTTTTTAGCTATTGAGCTGTAGGAGTACCTTATGTATTTTGGATAATAACACCTTATCAGATACATGGTTTGCAAATATTTTGCCCCATTCTTCGGGCTGCCTTTTTTAGTCTACTGCCTAAATTTAGTATCATATTCCTGTATGTAAATCACTGTGTCCATTTTTATAGGTCACAGTGTGGTATTTTAATATATAGATTCAGTTCACTGTTTCTCTTAAATTATAAGTTATTTCTCTATTATTTTAGTTAGTTATTATTTAGTTATGTTCACATGCAAACAATAGTTCTTTAAAATCTATTAATATTTAATTATGTTATATGAAAGCAAAACAAGCAAAGAACAACAACATGACTTTTTTCAAGAAGGAAAATTACTTCAAAATGAACGGACAGAAGATTTTTTTTCTGGATGTGTTATTACATTAATACTTTCAAGATAAAGTACTAGTTTCATGCAATCCAATGCAAATATCAAATTGTTATTTTAGAAAATAATAAAAATGTGTTTCATATTAACTTGGAAGAAAAGAAAGGAGAAAATGTAATTAAAAAACAAACCATAACATAAAAAATAAAGATAAACAATAGAAAGTAGTTAAATTTAAATCACAATAATAACATTATATCATTTGTAATATTAATCAACATAAAGCATTTACCTTTAAAAAGACCGTTATAATCTTAAATTAGAATAACTACTCATAGTGTTATATGTAAAATCTAAATATCATATAAGGAACTTCCCTGGTGGTGCAGTGGTTAAGAATCGCCTGCCAATGCAGGGGACACAGGTTCGAGCCCTGGTCCGGGAAGATCCCACATGCTGCAGAGCAACTAAGCCCGTGCGCCACAACTACTGAGCCTGCGCTCTAGAGCCCGCAAGGCACAACTACTGAAGCCTGCATGCCTAGAGCCCATGCTCTGCAACAAGAGAAGCCATCGCAATGAGAAGACTATGCATCGCAACGAAGAGTAGCCCCCGCTCGCCGCAACTAGAGAAAGCCCTCACGCAAGGAAGACCCAACGCAGCCAAAAATAAATAAATAAATTTATATATATATTAAAAAATTGTAGGGCTTCC
This sequence comes from Neophocaena asiaeorientalis asiaeorientalis, assembly GCF_003031525.2. Taxonomy (NCBI): domain Eukaryota; kingdom Metazoa; phylum Chordata; class Mammalia; order Artiodactyla; family Phocoenidae; genus Neophocaena; species Neophocaena asiaeorientalis. The sequence continues at coordinate 1,996,203 of NW_020172671.1, read as the reverse complement.
CTGGTGGCGCAGTGGTTGAGAGTCCGCCTGCCGATGCCGGGGACACAGGTTCGTGCCCCGGTCCGGGAAGATCCCACATGCCGCGGAGCGGCTGGGCCCGTGAGCCATGGCTGCTGAGCCTGCACGTCCGGAGCCTGTGCTCCACAATGGGAGAGGCCACAACAGTGAGAGGCCCACATACCGCAAAAAAAAAAAAAATCTCGCAGGTCCATTTTTTTAATTTAAAAATGTTTTAATATTTCAATTTTTAGTGTTTCTTTTTTTCTATATTCACCAATACGAATGTGATGAAATATTAACCTAATGTTATCATCTAATTAGATTCAAGGAGAAAAAAAGACTCAATTTCAATTATGCTAAAAAAGTAATTATCCTTGATAGACACCCTCTAATGTTTAGCTTTACACATATTTATTATGTCCAAATATAAATTAAAGATCAACACCGTACTAAAAAGGTCCATTAACTATAAACTAGAAGTCTACTTGTAAAATTCAGTTGGGACATGACTGGAGAGGACGACATGGGAATGGAAGTGAAGAGGTGCTCCAAGGATATTTATCTATAAAATTCCATTATTATATATTCATATCCTGACTGTTATGATAACATAAAACTATCTCTTCTTTATTGGGTGATAGATATTTTATATTAGTATTTGTAATTTTTATTTAAAATATAAATTATTCTATTTTTTTTCAAAATTGTGGTAGGCTGAATAATTGCCCTACCCCCACAAATGTATCCATGTCCTAAACCCCAGAATCTGTGAATATCTTACCTTACTAGACAAAAGGAATGTTCCAGATGTGACTAAGTTAAGGAACTTGAGATGGGGGAGATTATCCTGAATTATCCAGATAAACTAAACGTAATTAAAAGCATCCTTACAAGAGACAGGAGGGTCAGAATTTGAGGTGATGTGACAATGTAAGCAGTGTGAAAGAAGATATGATAATGGAAACAGAAGTCAGAGTGATGCAGAGCTCTGAGCCAAGAAATGTAGGCAGCTTCTAAAGGCTGGAAAAGGCAAGGAAACAGGTTGGATTCTCCCTTAGAGCCTCCAGAAGGAAGGCTGCCTTGCTGACCCATTTTAGACTCCTGACTTGTTAAACCACATGATAATACAATTCTGTTGATTTAAATCCAAAATGTGTGGTAATTTGTTACAGAACCAATAGATAACTAATAGAAAAACATATGTAGATATTTATACAATTATAAACACACTAAAAATTGTTTGCATACACACATACACTCATACACACACAAACAATAACTAGTTGACTTGAGTCAGATAGGCTTACTTCATTTTGTGAGAGAGAGATAATGTGTTTGTGTGTGTGTATACTTTATAATTAGGAAGATCGACTGCAACGTCCAGCTTTCCCTCTATCTACCACCCTAACATCTCATCTCCTAGTATTATTGTGCTTTCAAGAAGAAGGAAGGGGAAGAGGAAGAAGAGGAGGAGGTGGGAAAATGAGGAGGAGGGTGACGGGGGGGTAAGAAGCGAGAGGAAGAGGAGAAAGAAGTGATGCAAAATCCTTTAATCCATTGTTCAATATTTAAAAATCCGTTTAATTGAAGATGTTTAAATAACTGTATAGCAATCATAATCTATAAATAACTACTTATCAGTGTCTTCCCCAACTTCAAAGATAAGTATAAAATGAGGAAAGCATAGGGCATTCTATTTGAAATTGAGGTTAACAATCTCATAGCAGAAAAGAAAGAAGAGACTGTACATGGACAATAAACTTGAAAGACTACATAAACTTCCCTTGGGTTGACTATGTTTGCTTCAATTGGCCCATAGCAAATAGATGCTCCTGATTAAAAATATCTTTTTCATGTAGCAGCACAGCAGTCTGCTTCATCAGAATTATGAAGATTTTTTTTTATTCATCTGACTCAGTATGAAAGGACATTTTCTACAGAGAACACACTAATTGAAGCATTACTACACAGTTCCTATTTAAAACCTTTCTATGTCTTACAATATTGGATACGTCCATATTTATTTGGCAGTTTCTCAATAAGTCCCTTCCAACTTTTAAGTAAAAAATGACCCACCATATAACACTAAAAATGTTTGAAGGGTTTACTTTTATTATTTTCCCTTAATTTGTATATTTGTTTTATTCGTTACTGCTTTCAATAGCTCATCAAAAGATAATAGCTGTTTCCCTTGACTTTGATTGAAATACTTCATAAAAACACTAAGGTAAATGTTTTTGAGTTAGGGAATGAATAATCATGAATGCTTTAGTCTATAAGGAAAGAATTAAGCCCATCCAATATGTACAGGATCAAGGGAGATTTATGGGATTTCAACAATTCAAATAAGCTTGCATAAGTTTACATGAACAAGCAGGGTACTTAAGAGACTTGTAAACAAATCATTAATAGATAATTAGAAATCCCACCCTTATTCATCATGTGCAAGAGAAAATTCTGAAATAAGAAAACAGAATGGCCAAAAACATACATTTGAAGATGGAAGAAAATTAAGTCTCTATAGCCACAATTAACAGAAAATAAGAAACAGTTGGAGGTAGAGTTTCAAAGAACCTGACTATTCAAAGAGCGTACATTTAAACTTGTGGATCATTAGTTATAGAGGTGTTGAATAATTCAATCATATATACTGGATGATCTTCCCAGAAATGTTATGGACTGGACTAGATTAGAGAGTTTCTTGTGACATTGTGTCCACTATTAACTGTAAGAACAAATAAAAGTTAAAAGTAGGAGGCTTAATTATTTTTTGAAAATAAGAGAAAATATTCCCTTCCCCTACTTTTCCTTAGAGGATTTATAAAAGAAAACAAAATTATAAGTAATTCCTCTTTTCTTTAAGATTCATATAAATTATTTGAAAACAAAATAGGCTTTTTGTTAGCTTTGTGAACCAGGGATGTCTTTTTCAAGGACCTAAGAGCCATCATTTTGAAATGTAAACATTAAGAAAGATAGTATCCCTATTTCCCAGTTTGGGGGACAGTTAAGAGCCTAAAGCCTAACTTCAACAGACACCTTGCTCCAAGTTGCAAAATTACCTCCTATCATAAAGATATGAGAAGTTTGTTTTTCGTCCGGATAGAGTCAATAAGCTAACACGGATGGTTACCCCAATTACTAAGTAAAGTTTGTATGAACTATATATGACAGAGAGTACTGTCAGGTCCTCTTACTTGAGAACTATTGTTTATCATGAAAACATGTATTTAATGGCTTGTATAAGTTTGGCTATACAAGGGAGTAAAATTTTTCTGTCTGTAATCTCTTAGTGGATTGCCTGTGATATGCATCACATTCTGGTTTAATCTTACTTAATAATAAAAGTATTTTCTTTCTCTACTACCTTTGTGAAGTAGTTGAGAGAAGATTTTATTTTTAATTATAATTCCCCAACATAACCAAATGAAAAGCTTCAACCTCAGCCTTTATTTTTCTACCCTCCTTACAGCTTAAGGTCAGCATATCAAAGAAACCTTGAATCTGAGCTGGGATTACTAATTTACTTGACCAATAAATTGGGGCAGGAATGACGTTCTGGGACTTAAGTAGCAAAGCCATAAACACTTTTCTAGGAACTCTGGCATCATAAGAAGTCCAAGCCACATGAAAATATCATGGTCAGTAGCACTAGCTTAGCATCTAATTGACATCCAACATCAACTGCCACCCGTGTGTAGAGCCCCCTCAGGCTTCTAACTCGGGCTGGTATAGCTTTAGATCACTGTAGCCTTTGCTTCTCACTGAAATCACATGTGAATCTTCCTTTTGAGTCCACTCAACCACAGGACTGTGGGAAATGTCTTTAAATGTTTTCACTTTATGTTTGTTTTAGTGTCTAAAATTTGGGATGGTCTACTACAGATCAATAGGTAGCAAGAGTATTGCCAAAATTACAATATAACTTTCTTTTACCAAACATTTAAAGAACACATTATACCAATTCTTTACAAACTCTTTCAGAAGACAGAAGCAGAGGAAATACTTCCTAACTCATTCTATGAGACCAGTATTGCCCTAAAATGAAAAACAAAGACATTACAAGAAAATGAAACTACAGACCAATATCTCTGATGAACACAGATGCAAAAATTGATCTTCAACAAAACACTAGCAAATCAAACCCAACAATGTATAAAAAGAAGTATATACCCTGACCAAGTGGAATTTATTCCAAACATGTAATGCTGGTTCAGCATTAGAACATTGACCAATGCAATTCATCACATCAACATTCTAAAACAGAAAAATCACATACATGCAGTAATAGATGTAGAACAAGTATTTGACAAAATCCAACACCCATTTGTAATAAAAACTCTTAGTAAACTAGGAAAGCAGAGGAACTTCCTCACCTTGATAAAGATGTAAAAAAAACCCTACACAGTTAACATCATACTTAAAGGTGACTGAACAAAGCTTTATCCCTAAGATTGGGAAAAAGACAAAGACGTCTTCAGTCATCACTCCTTTTCAACATTGTATTTGAACTCCTAGCTGATGCAATAAGCAAAGAAGCTGAAATATATACTGATTGGGAGAAAAGAAACAAAGCTGTCTTTGTTCACAGATGAAATGATTCTCCATGTAGAAAATCTGAAACAATCAACCAAAATACCACAACTAATAAGATATTATGTAGCAAGGTGGCAGGATGAAAAGTTAATATACAAAGGTCAATCATGTTTCTATATACCGGCAACAAACTAGTGGAATTTAAACTTAAAAACATAGTAACATATACACTAGCACCCGCAAAAATGAAATGGTTAGGTATAAATCTAAGAAAATATACACAAGAGCTATATAAGGAAAACTATAAAACGTTGATGAAAGAAACTAGCTGATTCACATTGTTATACAGCAGAAACTGACACAACACTGTAAAGCAACTATACTCCAATAAAGATGTTAAAAAAAAAAAGAACTAAATAAACAGAGAGATATTCCACGTTCATGTATAGGAAGGCTCAATATTGTCAAGATATCAGTACTTCCCAACTTGACCTATATATTCAATGCAATCCCAATCAAAATCCCAGCAAGTTATTTTGTTAATTTTGACAAACTGGTTCTAAAGTTTATACGGAGAGCAAAGGACCCAGAACAGCCAATACAAACACTGAAGGAGAAGAACAAAGTTAGAGGACTGACACTGCCCAAATTCAAGACTTAAAGACTTACCATAAAGCTAGAGTAATCACCACACTATGGTATCTGCAAAATATAGACAAATAGATCAATGGAACTGAATAGATCCCAGAAATATACATGCATAAATACAATATCCTGATCTTTGACAAATCAGCAAAGGCAATACAATGGAGCAAAGACAGTCTTTTCAACAAATGGTACTAGAAAAACTGTAAAAACACAAAAAGCTAGACAGAGACCTTACACCCGTCTCAAACATTAACTCAAAATGGATTGCAGACCTAAACGTAGTATGCAAAACAATAAAATAACATAGGAGAAATCTAGATGACCTTGAGTTTGCCAATGGCTTTTTAGACAAAACACCAAAGGTTCAATCCATGAAAGAAAGAACTGATAAACTGGACCTAATTAAATTTAAATTTTCTTTTCTGTGAAAGACACTGTCACGAGAATGAAGAGAAGTCACAGACTGGGAGAAAATATTTACAAAAGACACATCCAATAAAGGAATGTTATTCAAAATACAGAAAGAACTCTTAAAACTCAACAACAAGAAAGCAAAGAATCTAATTTAAAAATGAGTCAAAGACCTTAACAGACACCTTATCAAAGAGAATATACAGATGGAAAGCATACATATGAAAAGATGTTCTACATCATCTGTCATCAGGGAAATGCAAAATCAAAAAAAAAAAAAACAAAACAAAACACTGAGATACTATGACACACCTCTTAGAATGGCCAATATCAGGAACACTGACAAAACCAAATGCTGACGAGTATGTGTAACAATAGGGGCTCTTATCCATTGCTGATGAGAATGCAAAATGGTAAGCCTCTTTGGAAGACAGTTTGGCAGTTTCCTACAAAACTAAACATACTCTTACCATATGATCTAGCAATAACACTCATTAGTATCTACCCAAAGGAGTTGAAAACATTTTTGTGTGAGTCCACACAAAAATCTCCACACTTATGTTTATAGCAGCTTTATTCACAATTGCCAATGTTTGGAAGCAACAAAGATGTTCATCAGTTGAAAAATAAACTGTGGTATATTGAGAAGTAGAATATTCAGAGCTAGAAAGAAATGAGTTATCAAGCCATGAAAAGACATGAAAGAACTTTAAATACATATTACTAAGTGAAAGAAGCCTATATGAGAAAGCTACACATTGTATGATTCCAACTATATGAAATTCTGGAAAAGGCAAAACTATGGAGACAGTAAGAAGATCCATGCATGTTGCGGGGGGGAGGAACAAATGCATAACAGAGTATCTTTAGGGTAGTGAAAATACACTGTATGATACCATAATTATAGGTATATGGTATGATGCCTTTGTCAAAACCCACAGAATGTACAACAGCAAGAGTGAACTGTAATGTAAACTATGAATTTGTTGATAATGATGTTTCAATGTAGGTTTATCAACTGTAACAAATATATCACTCTGGTGGGGGATGTTATTAATTGTGGAGGCTATGCATGTGTGGAGCAAGGGGCGATATGAAATATCTCTGTAACTTTCTCTCAATGTTGCTGTGAACCTGAAATTGCTCTAAAAAATAATCACAAAATATATATAGTATAACGATACAAATCAGGAAATGAATATTGATAATCATCCTACCATCTAATCTACAAACACCATTCAAATTTTACCCTCTATCCAATAAAGAACTTTATAGCACAATGATATGTCCAGGATATCTTTCATAATCTTAATATCTTGAAGACTACAAGCTTGCCATTTTATTGATTATGTTAGTTTACTTTTATCTAATGTCTTCTCCCTCTCCCTCTGCTTAGATTCTAGTTATGAATTTTTGGCAGAAATATCACAGGAGTATTTTATTTTCATTACATTTCATTATATCTTATCAGAAATGTGGTTTTTTTTCCATTATATTTTATCAGGTGATACAAGGTTTTGATCTCTTCCAGTACTGGTGATGTTCATTTTGGTCACATAGTTAAGGTGGTATCTGCCAGGTTTTTCCAGAGTTAAGTTACAAATTCAAAGTCTATAATTATTGAGTGCGTTGTGAGGCGATGCTTTGAAACTAGTTAAAGTCCTATTTCCTATTATGCTTTCATTCAACAATTTTAGCAACCACTGATGATTTTTCTCTTGTCAAGTGTAACTATTTTGGTTGCTAAATGGTGGTCCTCTAATTCCACCAGTCCTTAAACATTTTACTAGGTGACATTTTACAATAAGGAAGAACATTTTTTCTCTCTTATTCATTCATTCATTCAAAGGAGTATATAAACTCATGAATCTTACTTTTCTCAGTAGATTATAATCTGCCACTATTACATATGCTGATATTCAAGTATCCCATATTTGGTAACTACATCCCATGTAAGCTTTCTTATATATCATTTTAATATGTCTATACCACTCCTCAAGCACTTCTTATTTTCTGGACACATATGCACACACACATCCACATATCTTTGTCTATTTATATTTTAGTTCTTTCTTTTTTAAATTTTTATAGCCAAAACATAAGTTCTTCAAAGCCAAAAATGTTGCCTCAATACTTTGTTTATCCAAGATAACTTCACTTAGTGGTTTGCCTGCTTTGGCACTTATCACATGATAGCTGATTTATTGGCTTTGCTGAGGTGTCTTTCCTGAGGCAGAGGAGAACAAAGCTCTAGTTCTACATCCAGCCTATTTTTGGCCTCAATTTTGATGCCAAATCCCACTACTGCTAGTGCAGAGAAGCCAGTGAACAGAGAAAGGTGTAGGTGGTTGCATTAAAAATACATAATACTGCTCACCTGATTACGTTCTTTTCTTCTTTTTTTTTGATTCTTAAGGAGCTCATAATTTATTGAAGCTAAACAAATAAATGTAATTAAAATTATTGTAAATCAACTATACTCCAATAAAAATTAATTAAAAATAAAATAACCTTTATTCTCTACTATCTCCAAGGGTACTAAGATAAAAGCTGTTTTTATCTATAAGTAGATATTTTGATATATCTATGGGTGATAAAATCCTAGAGCCTATGTAGATACAAACCCTGCTAAGTATTTAATATTATCAGGCTTCTGTGGTTTGAGCTTGGTTTGCAGGCCAGCAACCTGATATCTCCCTGTCTGCTTGGGTGTGAGCCCTAAGACACCACTGGTCTATGCTCAGCATAGGCAGCTTCCTCTCATGCAGTACATATAGTCATACCCTGCTTTTTTCCAGACTGAGGTCTACTCATACTTTGAGCATTTCATTTCTGATGTTTTAATTGATGTAGTTTGTTTTCTTATTTTCTGCCCTGAGGGCTAAAAATGCACTCTTCTCCAAAATAATCATGTCCACACTAACACTCTGTGGCATCATGAAGAGTGATCTCCTTCAGCATTTTGGTGGCCATGTCTTTGTAGAAGATGCCCATGCTGGACTGCATGATTTTGACCAGTGCAGATACAATCATTTTCTTCCTGTTGAGTAATAAGCCCTGTGTTCTAGGTACACTTTGATGAACATCATATGTACCAAAGCAATCTCTTTAAATTAGGGAACTCACCAGTTCATTATGTGGAAGAATAGGAGTGGTGGTGATCTTCTAGGGAGAGCTTTCTGGAAGAGATGACATTTAAGCTGAGTCTCACCTAAAATGAGTGGGTGCTTGCCACATGCATGTGTTGGTGTCAAGAAGGACAGCCAGACTGGGCAGAAAAAGCAGGGTATGAGACTTGAAGAACAGTCAGAGGGCAAGATGTGCTGGAAGCAGCATCAGGATACAATCAGGAGAAAGAGGAGGAAATGTTTTGACCATAATATTCTGATGCTAAAGCTATGTTTGAACTTGATCTCTTGGAATACACTGGTGGTTTTCAAAATTAGGGTTTCAGATAGGCTACTATGAAATAGAAAAATAAGGGCAGTGTAATAGGTTTTACATAAATTTAGCTAATTTAAATAATTGAGTATTGAGAAGAGATGGTTCTGTTTGGTGTTCAGTGATCTTTCAGAAAAATATTGTTAGATTGTGGGGTTTTGTTTGTTTTAAAGGGTTGGCAGCCGTATGTGAGATGATGCAGATAGAGGGTGGGAAGTCATGGAAGGAGTGTAAGCTGAAGTGATGGGTGATTTGAACTCTACATTTTCAGTCCATACTTCTTCCCTGTTGTTTTTATTACCTACTGATTTATTTGTCAGTCCCACAGACATTTCATCATCAGTGAATTTTAAATTTATCATTATCTCCCTTCCATTCCATACCGTCTTGATATATGTTCACATAGCCAGAGATAGAGGTCTCAATTCATCCTCGATTCCAGCATCTTGACGTCTACATGGAGAGTTGCCTAGTTCCAGGTCAGCCCTGCTTCTCCCCTCGTCCTTGCCTTCCTCCCCAGAGGTCCCTGTCACGCCTCTCTGCTGCTTCACTTGCTTTCTCCCTCTGCTGGGATGTTTTCCCATCCTATCATCCTGCTAAACACATCCTTCCAAGATTTCTTTTGAATTCACCTTTTCTTCTGAGCATTCTCTGAGTCACTGGGGCCAATTACCTGTTCCTTCTCCATGCTGTTTTATACCCTGTGCATACTTCTATTAAAATGTGAGTCACAAGGGAAACGACTGCCTCTGTTTTATTCAAGATTCTAGTGTCTAAAATCATGTCTGGCCTACAGTGGGTACTCAATAAATAAGCTTCTTCTCCCACCAGACTATGAACCCTTTGGGAACAAATGCTTTATTTACTTTCAAAATACCTAGCATTTCACTTACACGTGTAATCTAAAAAATAAAACAAATGACATATATAACAAAACAGAAACAAACTCACAGATATACAGAACAAACTAGTAGATACCAGTGGGGAGAGAGAGGTGATGGGAGGGTCAAAATAGGGGAAGGGGACTAAGAGGCATAAACTACTAGGTATAAAATAAATAAGATACAAGGATAGCACAGGAAATATAGCCAAATACTTTATAATAACTTTATATGGAGACTAATCATATAAAAATATCAAATCACTGTACACCTGAAACGAGTATTACACTGTAAGTCAACTATACTTCAATATTTTTTTTTAATTTAAAAAGACGAGGGACACAAAGTTTACCATAAAAAGCCAGTTCAGCTTTTTCACAGAGAGAAAAGTGTGACAGTGCATATAATTGAGGTCTATAAATTATCAATATGTAGCACCTGAATTTGTAACCAAATTCCAGATCAGAACAACAGCCTCTCCCTGTATTCCCCATCTCAGAGAATGTCTCCATTCAAAACATATTCAAGGACTTCCCTGGTGGCGCAGTGGTTGAGAGTCCGCCTGCCAATGCAGGGAATTCGGGTTCGTGCCCCGGTCCGCGACGATCCCACATGCCGCCGAGCGGCTGGGCCCGTGAGCCATGGCCGCTGAGCCTGCGCGTCCGGAGCCTGTGCTCCGCAACGGGAGAGGCCACAACAGTGAGAGGCCCGCATACCGCAGAAAAAAAAAAAAATTCCGGGCCCTTTTACCTCAGGAGAGTTTCTAGAGGTCCAGGGGCGTGGGCATGTCAAGCTCTCCTTCCTTTTATTTATTTATTTTTTTGCGGTACGCGGGCCTCTCACTGTTGTGGCCTCTCCCGTTGCGGAGCACAGGCTCCGGACGCGCAGGCTCAGCGGCCATGGCTCACGGGCCCAGCCGCTCGGCGGCATGTGGGATCGTCGCGGACCGGGGCACGAACCCGAATTCCCTGCATTGGCAGGCGGACTCTCAACCACTGCGCCACCAGGGAAGCCCTCTCCCTTTTATAGCCATGAATAAGTTCCTGTATCTGGCCCTTCCTACAAAAAAAAAAAAATACACACACACACACACACACACACACACACACACACAACGGACTAGTGGGCCTCAGAATTTTGAGGCAGTATAATTCTCATTGGCGTGTGCCACTCCCGCGCATTTACTAACCTGAAAAGCAGCTAGTTTCCAGTGGAGCCTGTAACAAAAGAAAGCTTGCAACAGGTACAGGCTGCCGTGTGAACAGAGGTTTGCTTAAATGCCTGAAGCAAAAGTAAGAAAACACTACCTTTCCAGTCCTTGCAGATTGGCTCTAATTAGGTCACTCTTCTGACGCTCAGCAAGGCTGCTCACCGCTCCAGTCGGCAACTCATTTCCCGCCTTTAAGCGGGAAGATCAGACCAGAGGAAAGCTTCGGGTCTTCTCAGGTCTTCTCTGAGCATGCGCCTTCTCCTGGGCATGCGCATGGCTTTTAAATCCCTAGTCTGAGCCAGAGCTTTCCCATACCCCGCTTCCCCGAGAAAAGCTCTCTCGTCAGCTTTTCCTCTCAGACTCCCTATAGTTTTCTGTTTTCCTCAGGTGGGAATCATTTGTCCGAGGTGGCAGAGAGGTTTTTCATTTGGCTTTCAATGTTTTGAGGATGCCGGCTACATAGCAACTTTTTCTCTCTCAGAGAGTTCCAATTTCCTTATAACAGAGCAGTTCTTCAGGCAGCTTCTAGAAAAACTGACAGACGCAATTTTATGAGAAGGTCTGCTCTGCTCCGTGAGGAGCCGGGCCGCACACTGGGAACCTGGGCTGCCTTCTTCAAGACCGCCGGTGAGTCGGGGAGTCTGGTGGCTCAGGACAAGTAAAAATGTTGCAAAGCCCTCTTACTCCTTTTCAGGTGACTTTGATTTAGCGTTCACTTGGTTCGTGTAAACTTCTGTTTTCCAGCGTTCCCACAAGTTGATTCTGACACTTTTTGCTCATTTTTTTGCTGTTTTTGTGGAGAGATGAGCCCTGGAAACTACCTACTCTGCCATTGTTGCTAATGTCATTCCTCTTTGTACTAACTTTTGAAGTCAGGCAGTGAAAATTCTCCATTTTTTTTTTAAGGCTGTTTTTGATTCTCTATGTCTTATGCTTTTCCATATGTATTTTAGTAGTTACCTTGTAACTTTTGAAATATTCTGCTTAGACTTTGTTAGAGACTGCACTAAATCTGTAGAACAGAAATTTCCATCTTAATAATCATAAGCTTTTGAATGCATGGACATAATATTCTTCTGTACTTAAGATTTTTTTTTTAATTTCCCTCAGGAAGATTTTGTGGATTTGTGTGTCTCCCTTTTTTCACTTCTTTTGTCAACTATATTTCTAACTATTCTTTTTGATACTATGTGTATATACTTAGTTTCTTAATTTCATTTTTTGGATTATTTATTGCTAGTGTGTGGAAATACATTTGACTTTTGTATATTGATCTTTTTTCTGAGTCCTTCCTAAACTCATTAGTTTTCATAGATTTTTTTTTCTTTATAATTCTTAAGGTTTTCTTTATACATGTTCATACTACCTGTGAGTAAAGCAGTTTGAAACCCGGATAGCTTTTAATTTTTCATCTTGCCTGATTGGCTGATTGCACTGGCGAGAACCTTATGCACCATACTGAACAGAAGTGGTGAGAGAGGACATTTTGCCATAGTCCCGATTTTAGGGAGAAAAAGTCATTCTTTCACTATCTTAGTTTGTTGAGAGTTTTTTTGAGATACTTTCCTGGGAAAATATGTTTACCTTGAGCCATTTCCCTATTAATATAATACAGATGACATGTTTTCATGTGTCTGATGATCATTTAAAAAAAACAATGAACACACTTTTGTTCTATCACCAGCCAAAAATAAAATGTTTGCATTTAGGGAACATGGATATTAAAAATTTACTTATTAATCTACAAAATTTGCAAAATAAGTATCACTTTAATTGCCAAGAAGTATCAGTAATTATTCCTTTATTCTAAAACTCATGAGTTACTTGAACTATCAGATTTTATTTACTTAATAAGTCTGAATAGTAAACCATCTACTGTGATTTTTTAGCAAGCCTCTTTACATATTCTCTTGCATTTAGGTCCACTAAATGTTATTATCTTTATAGATTAATATGTTGGTCTTTGCCTCCATAGTGTCAAATACGCAGATAAAAATTATTAGACAGAAATAAGCTGTAATGTTAGGTGAGGTTACCTCTGAATGGATACACAATCATATATCAAAGGACTAGGAAGGAATACACTAAAAAGTTAACAGCAGTTATATATCAATGCTAGATTATGATTAATTTTAGTATTTTGCATGCATATTTTCAATTTTATATTTTAAATATTTTAATATTTAAATAGGTTAAATAATTCATCTTGATTTTAGCAAAGAATAACACCTCAATTCTTGTCCCCAGGCTATCATTCCCCTATGGATAATTTTTTCACAGATTTTACACATTTTTTAAAGTTATCTTCCTTTTATTCATCTAAATTGCTTAGGAATGTCAAGTGATAGGAGCAGATAAAAAGGGATAAATATGAAGTGCACCATAAGAGAGAAATAAGGCTTCATAATGGCATCTAGGAGAATTTGGGGAGGTGTGTAAACAAGGGAGTTTAAGAAAAATCAAACATTTAACTTAACCTTATTTGCCACTTGCATTGCAATGTTAATGATTTTCCCATAGATCTTGAGTATCTTTTGCTATCTAAATATACATATATTATTTAATTAGTTTATAAAAGACAGCATGTGAAAATTGAATGTTCCATATTTGAATTGATGCTGGGCAGGGACATGAGACATGGCAACAGTGAGTAAGAGAATTTGGTAGCAATAGGATTGGAACCAGAGGGAAGCATGAAATCATAAACCATGGGTATTTGTCAGCATATTGCAAAATATATTGACCTTCCACAAGACTAAGGAGGTATTTAAATCACCTGTAATTTTAGTGATTCATGCAGCCACCTGGATTAAAGTTTGGTTTCTTCACATATAAAGCTATTTGAACTGTGGTGTAAGAGTCCAAACCAGCCAACCCCTTTTCATATTGTGCTTGTGATTTATTCCTACAATTTTCAAAGTTTGGAATATTTTGAGTCTCTCTGAATTTTATTCACCATCTGCTTTTCTCCTTTGAGTGCAAAAGTCACCATTTGCTCTATTGTTGCTCAGAAGCCAAGTTGCTTGTATGAAACTCCAAGGTTTACTGTGTGTCTGCACTATTGCACATTGGAGTTCAGAAAAACATGTCTCTGAAGCTTAATTTATATATTCAACCAAACGCAATTATTTGGAAAGTACAGAATGATCACTATACTAAAATTGATCTACTCTAAAGAGATTTAATATATTCAGTGATCAATTCCATGCAAGGATTGTAAATTTCACATAGACTAACACTAGCAGATTGCAGGGATTCTAATGAGTGAGTTTCTGTGTCTTCTAGGACCTGTACAAATATGCAGCCATGGTAAATTAGAAGAGCTGAAAAAAGAAAAGTATGCACACTCTTCACAAGGTAATTACCCAAGTGGAGATTATATTAAAATAGTTTGCTCAATTTCTAAAATAAATTCACACATTTTTACCTTAAGAATGGCAACATATCTGGAATATTGCCTGAGTATAAAATCATTGTACAGGTGTTTTCACTACAGTGAGGGGATGTTAAGAGAGAGTATTAAACTCAATAATTCAGCAAGTTTCAAAAGGTGTTACAGTAACCTGGAGTTGGCAGTTATCATGCATAATTTTCACATACAATTGCATAAAACTTTCTAATTCTAGGTATCAACTCACATTCTGAGAACTTATAATTTACTTTCTATTGAAACCAGCACCTCGGTAATAATATATGATATGTCAATATTATCTGAGTAATGTTTGTATGTGAGATACCAACATAGCTAAAAATATATTGAAAGGAAGTCTGAATTTCCTTCCCCCAAAAGACAAAGAAAAAAAAATATGGTCTTTCAGCGGTTTGTCTACTCTTTCCAAACGTTCACAAAATAATGCAAATGTAATCCTCCAAAGAGAAATCACGTGCTGTTTTCAATATCAGTAAAAGAAATGAAATAATTGAGCATTAAATGTTGCTGCTAAAATTTATCTCTAAGTTGAGCAGTTAACCAAATTATGATTTGTTATAAAAGATAACTGTGATTGCTATCTATATGAACCATATTGCCCCATTTACACAATGATAAAAGTTTAGTAGTACTGGACATTCAGTGTCTAATTTGTGTAACTGTCAGGGTGAGGGGCCAGGGTCTTAGGCTACACATATTAAGATGTTGCTAATTCTAGGACACCAATTCCTCCAAAAATTTCAATTCTAATGTTCTTTTCATTTGTGGTATTGAATGCTCTTACTTGTTTTCCAGTTTTCTGGGTTTCAAGTTTTGAAGGCAAATTTATTATATCACTCATACAGCCCACATCCTCCCTTAGAACAAGGATAGAATATATTATCAAATTGTTATAAACTCCAGTATTGTCACAGATTTCTAGATGGCAATTAAATGTTCCAGTTAGACTAATAAAAGTGATCTCCTAAAATGGTGCAAAGTGACAAAAAGTATTCTGATTTATACATTGCCTCACTTTATTTCTAGTATCCATTTCTTTTATTTTTTCCCCCCGGTGAGAAAAGATGGGTAAACCAGCATCTTTTTTATTCTCCAAAATGGAAAGAAAAATAGTAAAATAGATTATAAGCCTGCTTTTCAGCAATTTAATTTGGCTTTAAAGATACACACACACACTGCCCCCACCCCCGCCCCATATGTGTTAGCTGGTTTCCAAAGATAGTGAAACCTATTCACCACCCCCTTCACTGTCTATCATCAAAAGTGGTAATGCTCCTCCCCTTGAGCCTGAGCTAGTCCTGTGACTGCTTTGTCAATAGAATGTGGACTTTAAAGTGGGGTTTCAGGGCTTCTGACCCAGCCATTAAGAAGACCTGGCAGCCTAAGGTCTCCATCACAGAGTCCTGAGCTACCAAGAAGTCCAAGTTGTCCTGCTAGAAAGAGAGCCATGTGATGAGGTCTTGGAAGATTAGACACAACATAGAGTGGCCACAAAGAGAAGCAGCAGACAGCCCAGCTACTATCTGATTATACCTACATAAGATTACACCTACATCTACTTAAGAGACCTCAAGCTAGAGCTGTAAAGCAACCTGATAGCTCATTCTGGCCAACCCACAGAATCACAAGATAAAATAAAATCGTTGTTCTATAAACCACCAAATTTTGGAGTTATCTGTTATTTGACAATATTGAAGTGCAATAGACTTATATAGAAATGGTGTATTGCTATCACACCAAAAAAAAAAACACCTTAAAATGTGTCGTTCATTTTGGGACAGTGTGGTGGGTAATAGCTGGAAGCACCTTGAGAAGACTTAGGATTGAAGGAAAGAAGGAAATTATTTGAGCTGGAAAGAAAGAGACCTAAGTTATAATAAACAAAACAAAATAATAAAACAGTCAATGAAGGCATCATGAAAGCTTGAAAGGAGACCTATAAAACTTGTTGGTCTGGCTAATGAGATACCTAGGCAGAATGTTGAGAATGTAAACTGTTTTATGGTTTTGTTTGGTTAAAAACAAAATAAAATCTGTCGATGATGAAGTATAGAAGAAGCCAGATGAGCTAAAAAGGGACTCCTCAATTTGGAAGGATAATTTAGAGGAAACATAAAGAAGCAGGAATGTTCTAACTCCAAAAATAAAACTTTGTCTTATTTTCAGTTTTTCTAGAAGGAAAAGGAAATAAAGTAGGCAGTAGCCTCAGAGTAAAGGTCAAATCTGGGCCATTGCCAGTAAAACCTAACCTCAGGGTAAATTTTAGATCAAGGATTAGTGTAAACACCTTTGTTAAACCTAAGAAAAATCTAATTTGTTATCTCTAGACATTTTCACCTAGATGAAAAAGTCTCTTGGTCCAAAATAGGATTTCTAAGAATCTTAAGGACACTTTACCTCAGCAGCCTCACAGGAGGTCCAAGGTGGCTAGGATTTCACCTTTGAAAGAAATGAGTGGTATTTTTTTATTCTAAAGGATTTTATTATAATTTGACACACAAAAATCCATAAATATTATTAAAGGAATTATATCACAGTGTTCTGAAAGGAACAGATGAAATTCATAATGGCAAGAGTCGCCCTGGGACCTCAGAATCTATAAGCAGGATGCAGGCTGAAAAAGTTACTGAGCTGCAAACATGAGTCATTTCTTATACAAAAGTGAGGTTAACTCAGAGGACAAAGTGAGTGCTGGAGATTGGAGCCAACATCTGTGGGGAACCACTTTAATGGAGCTGGAAGCTCTAATCAAGGAACTAGATATATATATCCAGTTGCATATTAAAACTGCTTTGAGCTGCTTATTCCTCTCTTCCTACTACTTTCCACTTATTTGTGTGAGAGCCAACTACAGATTCTTTGTCCCTGCTCACTGTTATATGTTGGGTGAATGGAGTACAGAAAACTCCCCATTTCAAAGGTTCCTAGTTCAAAAGTGTCAGTATCCAAGGAGGTGAAACAAATTACACCAGAGGAGCCTCATCCACACTGTTCCTAATTTAGACAAGGGAATTCTAGAATTCAAGCTGATACTGTAAAGGGACAATACTTTGGGGCGTCTAGTAAGGAATGGGTACACATGGCACATGGAAGGAAATAAATTGTTATGGCCAGGAGGTGGATGGTCTCAAAACATCTGCCCCTCACGGTATGCAAATGGTACTCCATAAGTCAGGAGGTGGGTCTTTCCAGTTGAATTCAGGCTAGAATTGTGACTAATTTGATAAATAGAATGCAGTGGCATTCTGGAAGTTCTGAGCCCAGGCATTAAGAAGAGCATTAAGTCAGAAAGGGAGAAAATATTTGCAAATGATGTGACTGACAAGCGATTAGTCTCCAAAATTTACAATCAGCTTATGTAGCTTAATATCATCAAAACAAACAACCCAATCAAAAAATAGGCAGAAGACCTAAATAGACATTTCTCCAAAGCAGATATACAGATGGCCAAGAGGCACATGAAATGTTCAGCATCATTAATTATTAGAGAAATTCAAATCAAAACTACAGTAAGATATCACCTCACACCAGTCAAAATGGCTCTCATCAAAACAAATCCCCAAACACTAAATGCTGGAAGGGGTATGGAGAGAAGAGAACCCTCCTACACTGTTGGTGGGAATGTAAATTGGTATAGCCACTGTGGAGAACAGTATGGAGGTTCCTTAAAAAACTAAAAATAGAACTATCATATGATCCAGCAATCCTATTCCTGGACATATATCCAGAGGAAAACATGGTCCGAAAGATACCTGCACCCCAGTGTTCATTGCAGCACTGTTTACATTAGTCAAGACATGGAAGCAACCTAAATGGCCATCGACAGAGGAATGGATAAAGAAAATGTGGTACATGTATACAATGGAATATTAGCCATGATAAAGAATGAAGTAATGCCATTTGCAGCAACATGGTTGGATCTAGAGATTGTCATACTGAGAGAACTAAGACAGAGAAAGAGAAATATTGTATGATATCGCTTATATGCAGAAACTAAAAAAAAAAAAAGATACAAATGAACTTATTTACAAAATAGAAACAGACTCAGAGACTTGGAAAATGAACTTATGGTTACCAGGGAAGAAGGGTGGGGGGCAGGGATAGGGAGCTTGGGATTGACATGTACACACTGCTATATTTAAAATAAACCAACAAGGAAAAAAAAAAAGAGTACATGGAAGATCTCCAACCACTCCCCACCAAAAAAAAGAAGAGCATTAAGGCAGCTTCCTTTTTTATGCTTTTGGGGCTGTAAGACATCATGCAGGAAATCCAGGCTACCCTGTAAACAGAGAAGTCCGTATGGAGAGGTCCTGGATGATGAGGTAACAACCGGAGAGAAAAGCCACATGGAGAAGTACAAGGTTATAGTTAACCAACATCAGCTGAATCCCAGCTACCATCTGACTGCAGCCACCTGAGAGACCTGAAGCAAGACTAGTAAACAAATCAATCAGCTGAGCCCCATCCAAATTGTGATATATAAAAAAATGGTGGTTGGTTTAAGCCAGCTATTGACCCACTTTTGTGAAGGGTCATATATCAAATGTTTTAGGATTTGTGATCCACATACGGTCCCTGTTGTTTAAAAAGTGTGAAAATCATGCTTAACTAACAGGTTGTACAAAACCCAGCCACAGACTGTGGGTATTTTGTCAACACTTATTTTAAGCCGTTACATCTTAGGCTGGTTTGTTATGGTGCAGAATGTAACCAAAACCATTTATAACCATATTTAAATCATAAAAGGGAAATTTGACAGCACATTTAAGAATGTATAGAACGATATACTTTCATTACATTTTTAAAACAAACTTGTATCTGGAAGGTAATAGTCTGATTTGATTTCTCAAACAATAACACTAAAGATAAAAGCACGTTAAAAAGTAAATAGCCACTAATTCTGGGAATAAAAAGTAGCATGACAATTTTAGTTTAAATATATTCTAGTTGATCAAATAGATTGAGTCTCTGAATTCCAACTTGCCACCTATAAATTATAGAAGAATTAGTTCTTGAACAAATGCATGTGTTTAACTTTGCCTAGCTGAAATCCATCATGTTAGCTCACAAGAACTTTCAAACCCACACACATAGCAATATTTGTACTTAAAACTCTGTGACTCCTCATTTGTATTGTTATAAAATGAATTATTTACGTACCTACTGTACGATATAGCAGTTATGTAGTACTTACGTGGGGAAAAATGTTTACAGCATATACTTTGATGGAGAAAGTGATCATCTCAAAGAAATAAGATGCACTCAATTAAGAGTTAGGAGTAAGTGGGAAACAATTTTTAACGTGTTTATATCCACATGGTCATTTTCACAGAGTAACTACTCAGAATATTTTCCAATTGACTAAAATTAAGATGAGATGTAATTAGGTGTCAAGTGAATGCTATGATTGGGAGTTTAGAAGAGGCATATTTATTGCTAAACTTTTAAAAAATAGATTTGTTACCGATTTTCTGTATGTGTTATCTTTGATATTGATCTAAATGTTAAGAAAAATTGAAATCTGTCATTTGTTGTATCATAAGTTATCCAAATTTTTGATTGCATGACAAAAAAATTGGATAATCAGAGAAAAAATATATATAGTAGCAATAAAAATGAAAATTTGAATGCTTGATTCTAAGAGGGAACGTACACAAAATTTAGAATATATTTATCATAAGTGAAATTCAGAATTGAGATTAGTAGTTTTATTGTTTATATTGATGTATATTAATCAATGGACAACTAAACAAAACTCATTTCACAAGTCTTCATTTGGAATTTTTGCTTCAGTGTCTATTTCTTAAGTATGCATTCACAAAACCACAAAACCACTTATAAGTAAACAATCATATAATATACCAGCTGTTTTTGTTCAATATTATTGCTTAATAATTTGTATTGTTATATCCCAATAACATCGATTTCACATTGGTCCCTACCTGATAAACATGCCAAATTGTAGATGATCCTTTTCCTACATTCCCTTGCCCATACAAAAGTGCAGCACTCCAAATTCCTATATAGATTTTTAAAGTCCTTCTAAACAGAATAAACAGGCAAACCTTGGTGATGCTTCAAATCACCTACTCTAACCACTGTAAAATTTATGCTCCCAGTTATATTTTTAAATTGACAATATGAGGGAAATGCCCTTTCCTGTTTCTCACAGGGAATGAGAAGGGCAAATATTGGACACTTCTTATTCTAACTTACAAAAAGGAAAGAAATGCACACATTGTTTGGTCTACATTTAAAATGCTTATCAGCCTCAAAGTTTTCCACACTCCATTCCTCTACCATAATCCACATCTTGATCAAAGTGTCAGCTTCAGTTATTTTTAGTTTGTACATTCTAACTAGTAAAATTTGAGAGTTAAAACTAAGACAGCAAATTAGTCTCAGTTCCGAAAAAAAAGTAAGCATCACTGATTCCATTACCTAACCTTTAGACTCCAAGATTTTCCACATCACCTTTTACAGACTTCAATGTGGCATTCCTCAGATACTCATCTGGTGCTGATAAACATTTTCTCATGGAAAACTTCCTTTTCCCATCTGCACAGGACGCTTGATTATTTTTCCATAGTTCTTTATTTTTTCTTGTTCTTCCTCCCTTTCAGGAGCTCCATGTATATCCCCTTGTTAGAATTGCTCAGTCATTGTATTTGTTGTGTAGAAAGAAGTATAGCAACATTTATGAAAAAAGAAAAAAGCCCACTAAAAAAACCTGACATTGATTTCACTAATTGAATTTTTATGGTGGTAAAACAATAGAACATTTTCAAATAGTATTTTTTAAAACTATTAAGTGTTTTTTAAACTATTATTCATTTACCAAGCAAAAGTGCATTAAGAAAAATTTCATTATGATTCACTTTGTATCTTTTTTTTTACCAATAAAAAGCAGTATAAATAGTACTTAATACATATTTGCGAGTTAATAAAATCACGTTTTTATATATACTTTAACATATGTCATTTCACTTATATTTATGTAAGAATAAGCTTTCAATACCTAAATTTTCCTTGCATATTCTAGCCTTTTGTTAGCTCTTTGAATTCTAAAACCATTGTTATGGTTTGAACAAATAAGAGCTTTTCAGAAATAATTTTAAAATAAAACATGAATAACCAAAGTTGTTTCTCCACTTGTCAGGGGATGTTGTACATGAAAAGTTAAACAGTAAACAAAATTATTATTGTTAATATCATAAACACCTGTAATTATAATTTATTTTTTCTAAAACAAATATACAACTACTTTTAACCAATATGAAACAAGATTTAACATATTTAATATATTTCTAGCTTGCAAGTGTAAAAGAAAAAAAGAAAAGAATACAAACAAAATGCTTAAAGGACATCAGAAGAAAACTAAAAACAAAATACACATGGATAATAAAATATGAACACAAATAAAATATGAACAAAGAAATAAGCATTAAGTGTAAGACAGCATTTTTCACCCATCAGATTGGCATTTTTTAATGATAATATTTAACTTGAAGGTAAGGCAGTATTCAAGACATTCAAAGCTGATCAGAGTTGTGTAAGTTAATAAGACATTTATGAAAATACTTAAATACCCCATGTACATTAGTACACCCATAGTAAATGAGCCCTGGGACTCTATCTTCTGAGAGAAAGATTTGAAAATATTAGCCAATATTGTACACACATGCCAAAACATTTATACAAACACCAAACATTTAGGAATAACAAGTTTCTAACCACAGCAACATAATAAATTAAACCACCTCTGCCACCCTCAAAGATAGTTGCACCTCTCCCAAATGTTTGCTAGAATATGCAACTACAACCACTTTTGAATTAAGGACTCATTGGGTTGCTTTGAACTGGCAGTACCTAGGAAGATGCATGCACACCAGAAGCAAAGGAATCTGGAAACATTTATTGCCTAGTTTTTACCTTAGGAAACCTAGGCTCATAATGTGGAAAATTACTGTGTTATAGAGTGCATGCCCTACAATGTTGGACACAATATGTGTTCACTGTAAAAATGTCTGCTTTCTATGCTATTTATATAAATATGTGTACTTTTTAATAAGCATGAAAAAGACAATTCTTCTCACCTTTGATGG
This sequence comes from Neophocaena asiaeorientalis asiaeorientalis, assembly GCF_003031525.2. Classification (NCBI taxonomy): domain Eukaryota; kingdom Metazoa; phylum Chordata; class Mammalia; order Artiodactyla; family Phocoenidae; genus Neophocaena; species Neophocaena asiaeorientalis. The sequence goes on along the minus strand of NW_020172671.1, from coordinate 1,973,538 downwards.
TCAGAATTCTTCTCCTTTTACAATGAACTCAAGAAAATAGGTTTTTATTGACTTGATATGCAAGTTAAATGTTGCAGAACATCTTTTTTATCTAATTTGATTTATTATTTTGTGGTAAAACTTAATCACATATGTTTTAGCGACAACAGCATAATTTTAAGCATAGTCACAGCAGTATATACATAGCTTGTTTTTAAATCCCGACTACACCATTAATTAGCTATATGATATGAGTAGTGATTTTACCTACTATTTATTTGTTTCTTCATCTATAAAATGGTAGTAATAATTGTGGTTAAGTAATAATGTTGTGAGGACTGATCTACTTGATATGTATAAAGAATTTAGAACAGTGCCTGGCAGAGAGTAGGCACCTTGTAAAAGTTATTAAAGTAACTTTTTTTCAGATGTGGAACTTTTTTTTGTGTGTGTGTGGTAGGCGGGCCTCTCACTGCTGTGGCCTCTCCCGTTGCGGAGCACAGGCTCCAGACACGCAGTCTTCAGACGCGCAGGCTCAGCGGCCATGGCTCACGGGCCCAGCCGCTCCGAACCCGTCCCCCCTGCATTGGCAGGTGGACTCTCAACCACTGCGCCACCAGGGAAGCCCCAGATGTGGAACTTTTATTCAGACAGGCATACAGAGGAATATGATTTGACTATCTTTATTGTCCTCCGTGTGTCTTTTCCAATTGCCTACCCACATACACATATTTTTCAATACTATTTTGCAGAAGTGGAAGTTACTTCCTACCTCTGTTTATCAACTATTCATTTCTAAGTATGCCCACCCCCCCCCACACACACACTTTGTACTCACTGGAGGAAACTCACAGCATTCCTAGTTTTAGGATGTTACAAATAGGCATGAAACTTTATTTCAAGCATTATATGTATTTAAACAAGAGTATAAATTGGTTTTATATGAGATATACACATTAAAATCATAGCAGGAAGAAGTTATTTCAGATCTTTCACCTGAGGGTATTAGGGAAGACTCACTAAAAGGAAAAAGAAGAAGGAAACACAGTATACCATTGCTATTATAGGGCTTGTGCATCCTTCCCTCTCCCCTGATTGAGGACTGATTGTTATTAAAGACTCATGAGGGTAAAATTTGGAGATTCATTCCTTCCACATTTTTGCGTGCTCAGGTAATCCTTATACTTGCAGACTTGGTGGTCTTCTATGCATCTTGATGTACTAAAATCCTGCCTTGATAGAATGCTCTGATATAAATAAATTGATATTATGTGGTTCCTGGGAATGTTTTCTTTCTATGTCTCGATGGTCTTAGGAGTACCTGATTCCAAGAAAATTATGCTAAATCCTGCTCAGATCTGTCTGTGGAAGACAGTCTTCTTTAATATCATAAGCTCCTCTGTTGAAATGCTTTGTAAAGTAAAATGTCTCTGTCTTATGGCCTTTTAATATTACAAACTTTCTAATATCATTTCTCATTGATATCTTCTCGTAAACCAAATTTAAGACTCAATGTTTTAAACCCATTATAGTTACAATTTATCCATCAACTCATACCTATTAACACTCACTGCTGTAATTATTATCCATTCATAGCACCTCACACTGACATTAGTATTTTACCCTACAATAAAAAACGCTATTAATATAACAGTTTCATTATAATAGTTTCATTGGTAACATAATATTAGCTTTATTATCTTCATCTGAAGACTATATAAAGTGACCTGAATGTGATTCTGTTTAATATATTGTCAGTGACCTGTACAATAGATTTAAGACAAATAGTAGGTGTGTAGTTAAATACCAAACATTTCCTTTAATAAAATGTGCTGTTTCTTCAAAAGTAGCTATTAGCCTGTCCCATCATTATCCTGTTTAATGAATTCTTTAAATTTTTCTGAAAATCAGATTCCTGTTATAATTAGTTGCTTTATGACTTAGAATTGATGTTATTTTTAAAATACCAGTTTAGCATGTAGAAAACACTAGCAAAACATATAATCTCACTTTGCACAAATTATTTTATTGGTTTCAGTATTTATGTTTGAATCTGTCCTGGTCCAGCCAGGAAATAGAAACTGCACAACAGTAGAAATTAACACTACATTGTAAAAAACTATACCCCAATTAAAAAAAAGGACAAAAACACAATTGTTTTAACAGACAATATTTATTATAAAGTTTAGTTCTTGAAAAACTAAAAAGGCTTTATCAGTTGTATACTACTATGTAACCAACTACTCCTTTACCTAATGACTTAACAAAATCATGATTTATTTTTTCTAATGATTCTGTGGGTTGGCAGGGATCATCCGGGCTGTCCTTCTATTCCAAATGGTCCAACTAGGATAAATCATGCAACTTCATGCAACTGGGAGCTCAGCTGGAGCTAGAAAATCCTAACAGCTCATCCACATGTCTGGCATCTCAGTTAGGGTAGCTGAAATGTCAGGGTCTGCTTCTGCTTCTCTGAAAACAGCGAAGTTGGACTTCTTACATGGTGGTGCAAAACTCTAAGAGAGCAAATATAAAGTTGCCTCGCTTCATTTCTGTCCCATGCTATTGGTCAAAGCATGTTGCAATGCCAACTCAGATTCAGGAGGAAGGGAAGTAACTCCACTTAATGGGAGGAATTGCAAAAATATACAAGGATGGGAGAATAGTGGACAATTGTCATTGAAGACAAGGCATTAAGAAAACATGAAGTACATGGCGGAAGCAACTGCAAAAGGTAGCTCTCCACCTAGGGTTGTTAGAACAAAGAGAAGAGAGGGGGATAATTAAAACTTAAAAGATAGGAATAAAAGCCACATGAGTCTGGACTCCTGATGAGAAGGTACTACTCAGTTGATACTGTTTTCTCAATGCCAACAGAGGGCCCCATGGATGGGTCCAGACATTTTACATATTAGCACATTAACCCTCTATTCAATCTCATTCAGTCTTTCATAAATGCTGGCATCTCTGAAGGTGTATGATGAGGATGGTTTTGCAAGTGTTGACTTAGGAAAGGAATCATACTCTTACTAGAAGAAACTGTTCACTGGTTGTCACTGTTGTGAATGGCCTACTACTATGTCACTGTAGTGAATCAAATAGGAAGCAAATAGAAAAAGAAAGAAAAATCAACAGGTAGAAAACAGAAAGGAGAGTCTGTTCTCCCTCCAGCCTTTTCACTCCCTCTTGTACCCCCTACAGGTGAGCATGACAAAGAGGCAGCAGTCAGAGCAGAAATATTGTTTGTATACTCTCTGCCCCTGCATTACAAAGCCCAGTGTGGTCTTGGGGGTTTAAGTCTGAGTAACAGTTCTGGATGTAAAAATCCCTGTACCTTAATGGATAATTATAGGGGAAACATGTCATAAATTAATTTATTATGAAATTGCAAAGCTAATAAAAGACATACTTCCTGATGTTGACTTTCATATTGTCTCCAATGTTTAGTAACCCTTACCTAAATATCATATTATACAAAAGTTATATGATTTTTCCTGTATTAAAAAATTTATTAAGTTCTATGAGTCTTACAAGTCTCAAGACAACTTCAAAATTAAGTTCAGTGATCACATTATTTTAATAAATTCACAGACTCCAAGGATGGCTACTTATAAAGATAACATGTATTGGGGTATTTAAGGTCTAATATGTATTTTTGGTTATTTTCTTATCAGTATCGTTACTTTTATTTACACCACATATATATAGTGTGCCAATATAAAGAGTTCAATTCTACCATAGAATTATAAGAAATATTTTACATGTACATATTTAAAAGCATATTTATTTTTTTTAAAGATAAGTACAAGTTTTATTTATTTATTGGCTGCATTGGGTCTTTGTTGCTGGGCGTGGGCTTTCTCTGGTTGCAGCGAGCAGGAGCTACTCTTCGTTGCGGTGCACGGGCTTCTCACTGCAGTGGAGCACGGGCTCTAGGCACATGGGCTTCAGTAGTTGCGGCACACAGGCCCTAGAGCGCACAGGCTTCAGTAATTGTGGCTTGTGGGCTCAGTAGTTGTGGCTCACAGGCTCTAGAGTGCAGGCTCAGTAGTTGTGACGCACTGGCTTAGTTGCTCTGCAGCATGTGGGATCTTCCCAGACCAGGGATCGCACCCATGTCCCCTGCATTGGCATGCAGATTCTTAACCACTGTGCCACCAGGGAAGTCCTAAAAGCATATTTATAGATATGCGCAAATACTTAAACAGATATATTTACAGAATTTTTGCAATAAATAATTCTTAGTTGTGAATAGCAGACCCACCTTCTCATTTGTCTTTAGACAATAAATGAAGCCTCATGTTTATTTCAAGACAATTATCATGGTCAAGCCTCTGTTCTCTTTTTTTACTCTTTAGTTCCTCTTGATAATTTTTTATTATTTATTTTGTATTATTATTATTTTTTGGCTGTGTTGGGTCTTCATTGCTGTGCCCCGGCTTTCTCTAGTTGCAGTGAGTTAGGGCTACTCTTTGTTGTGGTGCATAGGCTTCTCATTGCAGTGGCTTCTCTTGTTGTGGAGCATGGACTCTAGGCATGCAGGCTTCAGTAGTTGTGACACATGGTCTCAGTAGTTGTGGCTCACAGGCTCTAGAGCACAGGCTCAGTAATTGTGGCACACAGGGTTAGTTGCTCCGTGGCCTGTGGGATCTTCCCGGACCAGGGCTCAAACCTGTTTCCCCTGCATTGGCAGGTGGATTCTTAACCACTGCACCATCAGGGAAGCCCCAGTTCCTCTTAATATTCACAAAAGGAGAGTTCCACAAACAGGTGAATAGGTTTTTAAAAATTGCTTTTATGTAACAACATGTAAGTGGATAACTAGAATTTCAATATTTTTAAGAAATTAAATTTTACACCTATTTGAAATTAGGATAAGAAGGAATTTGGGATGTGAATGACTTTTAAACATAAACCTTGTAGCTGAGAAATGGGAATGGGAAAATAAAAGTTTAGACTGCAGACCTAAGGCTCCCATCATGTAGTATCCTTCATGCAGACCCCACTACTTATAGAACAGGTGTGTTTTTTCTGATGGCCTTTTGACTAAATGGACTGCTGGCTTGCATGGCTATAATTACATGATGTCAGTATTCCATGCACTAGGCAGAGATTTTCACTTCATATATCATTCACAAAGAGCAGCAGGGATTCCACAGTCATCAGTTCACACTTCAATTGTTTTAAACTTTAGGAGTTTTTAAGTTAAAAAGAATCAAAGATCATATAGTCAGTCATTATGACCTGCATCCATATAATTTTAAACCAGAAGATGTGCCACTCATTTGGGCCAAGGCACAGCAAGTATTCTTGTAAGAACCATGAATAGAGGAAAGAAACTATTGTCAAAATGGCTCAGTCTTTTATGAGGAAACATTTTTTTGTTTTATTGTTCTATGTGAAGTACTGCACAATAAATGATGGTTTCACAAATGTCATCTCTGATCCTCTGAATACATAAGGGGGAAAGAGGTAAAATGTATTTTGCATCAAAATGCTTTCACATTGACACATTTACGAAGGAAATCACAGCATAGACTCTTCTGGTGAATTCTTCTGGTGCCTTGTAACGAGCATTTAGAATGCTACACTCAGTAATTTAGAAAATCCCTCTATTAGCTTTCTTTGATTTTGTGTAGCCATGGAGAAATTGTAAAGTAGGCTAAGTTCATATTCTATATTCAAATATTCTCATTGCCCTTATGGGGCCCCCTATCTCCATGTGACATTTAATTTACAATACTATTTTCTGGTTCTGAGTCTTTGTCCTCACCATCTGAAAAATCCTAAAAACTGAGTTGTAGAAACATTCCCTAGAAGTTCTCTTTTTTTTGTTGTTGCTCATGAAATTCAGTATGCTTTTGTGCAACATTAATAATACATGGCCATCCACTTATGTTTGAAATAATTTTTATATTTGCGGGGGTTAGTGAACAAATTTATGCTAAGGGTTTGAAATATTCTAAATCTTAGTATGTAAACACTTTAAGATTTTTAAAAATTTCCTCAATGTTATGTGTATGGTTATCTTAATTTATGATATTAAGTAAAGGATAGAAACTATAAGCATAATAAGGTAGAATAGGATTAAAGAGAACATACTCTGAGCTAGAATGCTTGTTTAGAATCCTGGCTCTGTCACTTGTGAGCATTGTGCCTGAAGGGATTCAACCTCCCTGTCTTTCCACTTCTCATCTCAATGGGAGAGACAGTAATAATATTCACCCCATAGAGTTTTATAAGGTTTAATGGATTCGTGTTTTTAAAGTATGTTGGTATATTTACAGTAATTTTGAGTAACTGGTACATATTAAGTACTACATGTAAACCTCCCAAGGATAGGGAATTGGTCAATTTTGTTTATTACTGAATTCCTGTTACTTAAAAGAGTGCCTGGTGCATAGTTGGCATTTGTACCAATTTTTATTATTTGAATTTCAATTAATCCCTTACTGTTATCCTGAAAACTCTATTTTTTAGGGTTTTTTTTTTTGTTGTTTTTGTATTTGTTTTTCTTTTGCTAAGTGGCTACTAGTTTAGCCATTGAGCCACTGTTGTAAAATGAAAGAGACAAGGGGAGAATCCAGTGTATTCCTCTTTCTCTAGCTCCCTCTCAAGTTGAGTTTTCTACAGCAGGTGCATCTCCCCTGTTTGCCTTGTTACTTGTCCAGATCCTTCCTGGGAGTCCCTGTATAGTTACAGGTGGTTTGGCTTCTGAGTTCTAGTAATACTATTTCATTTCTGTGTCTGTCCTATCCTGGATGTTAACTATCCTCCCAATTGTTGTTCATGTCACTTCACCATCTCTTCTTTATCTTTTCAGGTCCTGTACTATCTACACAGTTCCCTGTATAAAATTATGACTGAACAAAATACCTAAAATGTTTCTCATTTCCTTGCAAGACACTTATTTTTACATTGTTCAATAAATAAATGTTGTCCAAATGAATTAATAAAGAAAGCAGCAGTTACATTAATACACTATACATTCTGATTACTGAGGCTGTGACATGTTCAGCCAATAAGGAGAAAGTTGTAGCTCATTGTGGGAGTCTTCAAAGAAAAGGTGTCTTAGAGGTGAGGCTTTCTTCATAATATTTTAATTTAGAGAGTAATGAGGCAGAGAGAAATCAGACTCTATTTCTAGAGACTGAAATTTAACAAAAGAAAGAAGATTGATTCCTCATTCCAGACTAGAACAGTTATGGTACAAATTTCTGCATGTGCGTACAATACTTTAAGACTTGTCCAGGTGCATCAGCTCTCACCCAAAAAAGGAGAAGAAGAAGGAGAAGGAGGGAGAGGGGAAGGAGAAGGAGAAGGAGAAGAATGAACTTTATAGATATAAAGCCATGTTTCAAGAAGAGTGACCACTATCATACCCATCATAGTGTATCAATTCAAGTGGAGGATGAATAGTGTGAGGCTAATGCAAGACATAAGGAATGTAGTAAAGTTTCTTTCTGCCTTATTTTTGTCCAGTGCCTTAATAGATTAGACTCCCTACTTCCAAGAATGTGCTTTTTTTGAATGAGCCCTTTTGTGTGAATTAGAGTTTTGTAATTAGCTATACTTCCTTACTCCAGAGGGTTTTGTTTTGTTTTGTTTTGTTTCTCTTCTATCTTATTCAGGTACCATCTTATAAAGATACAATTCAATTTTAACAGAGAATAATAAGTTAAAAGTAAATCAGTAATTTATAACAGTGAAATTTCAGATATAGGAACATTCTCATGAGAAAAATAGTTTAGGGATCTGGAGCTTTCCTGGCACTCCAGAAGTCGTATAAAGTAAGAAATTTTCTACACATTTTTTCATAGAAGGCATATTTTGTTTGTTACCAAATTGTTAACTTTCAACCTTCTGTAATATATTCAGTGCATAAACATTATTCTTACTATATAGTAGCATCTTATTTTATAAAATCCTTTCATGTCAACAGAATTGAACTAATTGAAATAAGTATTTTCCTTTCTGAGTACATTAACTACACCTGTTCTGAAACTAGTATTGCATTAATGCTTAATCTTTGATTGACTCAGTCTATCACTGTTTCTTGAGCTGCATGACATAGAGTTAACAAGCTTCAGTGCACCTCCTGTAACTGAAAAATAGGATAGGGTTTGCTGTCAGCCAGACTCCTAATACTCCTAAGGACTCAAGGATTGTCCCTACGCTGATTCTATTTCAGGTTATCAGTATGCAGAAATGAATCATTTAATGTGATTCTTCTGAGAGCTCACTGAAATCATCTTGAATGTGGCAGTAGTTGTACAAAAAAAAGTAAGAGGCCATTTGCTACAGATAAAGGGTACTGAAACAGAAATCAGAAGAACTGAGTATCATCCCATTATTACCACATACTTTGCAGTGGGACCTAACACAATTGAGAGGGTTGGGCTGGATGATTTTTGAAATGCCCTTCAACTCCAATGACCAGCCATCTAAATGAGCTTTTCTACTATTTAGGCAGACCTAACATGTTTTTTGGTTATAAGTTAAACCTTGGTAAAATAATAATTTATTAATTTTACTGACAGAAGAAGAAGGAGAGTAGATTATATTGATTTTTGAACTTTAATAAATATCAATAGAAAAATCTTTAGTTTTTGAAAGACTGAGAAGCAACTAAACATTTCTGCCTAAATGAAATTATCCATTCATCATAAAATGTTTATTTGTTTTTTATATTTAAATCTCAAATACAATCACTATTTCTCAAAAAAAGATCTTCCCTCCATCTCCTAGAAGTTAAACCAATCAGTATAACTATTTTAGGATCCATATGTAGAAATAAAGATGTAAGCTTGAATTTTATCAAATACTTGCTTTGACTTACAGATGTGATTAATGCAAAAACAATTAGCCCATAACTTGTTTCCATAAACTTTCTTTAAAGATACAGTTTTTATTTTTAGTAATTGTTATATATTTAGCAATTTAGTATGTTATTGAATAGTAATAGTTTTTTGCATTAAATGATATCTAAAACCGGAAGTTACTGAATGTTATACATTCTCTAGTTTGTGAGCTTTTAGGTGATTCTTTTCATCACTCTACTCAAATATAAGTAACAAAATAGTCCCATAGAGCTGTTTTGCCTTCACTTTTCACCTTTCCTTACTCATTCTCCTGAAGAAAAGGTAGGCTTATTTGCCTTTTGTAAAAAGTCAGAAAATGAACTGGACATCTTCAGTTCAGTTATACCTGTCTCTATTGGAAGATAGCTTCCCCATATCCTCCAGAGGACAGGCTCTCCTCCACTATGTGGGGGTCCCTGCCACTACAGGGTTGCCTCTGTTTGTCTAGGGTCTTCCCAATCTGGGGTTCAGTTTGCAGGCCCATTTTGATCTGCAAAGCAACATTGCCAATTAAGCTATTAGCAACAAGAGTAATATTTGAATCACCATCTTTTATTCCTTTATTTCTCAACTCTGTCAGAGAATAGAGGGACAATTTGGGGAGTTGCCACAAAGTCTCCAACAATTGGGCATTGGTCAGAAATGGAGAAAAACAAAGTAGGGAATAGAATTTCAGACCAAAATAACATGTCAGTGTCCTGTGGTGAGGTACAGTGTAGAAACATTGGTTAATATGTGCACAGAGCATTTTGAACTTGGTAGTTTGTAGAGGCTTCAGTGTGGCTGAGAAGGTTGTTGCAGTAATTAGGTGATTTTAAACTGTTCTGACCTAAAGAAGGAGCCACACAGTATTTTGACTCCTACTTATAGTAAGGCTATCCACTGAGTCACCTTGAATACAGTTAGTAAATTTTAGGCCTTAGCAGAAATGAGTGCTGTGTGTCCAGTCTTGGCAAATTTGTGGGTAATTTCAGTAGACTGCTGCAGTGTCCAAGAAGTGTATACTACCCAAACAAATTTCAGCAAGGAACCAGCCTGGAGGGCCTGTAGCAGAGGCACACAACTTTAGAATGAAAGGCTGCTATTTGTCTCTACACAGACATGCATTTTTCTAGTAGGCATGGTTTTGTTTTTGAAATAATGTAATCTTTCTAGACCTTTTGAACTAATGAGTTTTGCTTGCCTTAGAGAGCAACTACTGAGAAATTATCAGTATGAGATTTAGATAAGTAACTTTAAAACCATCCCTTTAAATTTGAATAGGCATAAATAGACAAGGAAATCTTTAGAAGAACTAACCTTAAGTGCATGTAGCTTGATCATGGGATCAAGAGTAGGGGAGAAATGATTATTTACTTTTAAGCTGCTAACATTTATGTACATGGGCTTACAAATTTGCCTACAAAAATATAAAAATCTAAAGAGAAGACAGGCAGCACCTGAAGGAGAACAAGACAGAGGTACTGGTTCTCTGTAGGTTGAGTGGAACTAAGATTCAGATTTAAAATTTTAACTTTAGTTATGTTCTCCTAAATGTTGTTTACTAGCTAAAGATATATGAATACCACCTGAAAGTCTTTTTTAGGAGGCAGGGTTCTTGGACCTAAGAGATTTAAGCATATTTTTAGCCCAGATATAGGAAACATATAAAGCTAAACAAAAGTCTATCTATAGTTGAATAACACTCATTGCTGTTCAGCGAGTTTAACTCAAGTTCACACATTGTTAACTCTGAACAAAAGTCATTAACTGATTTAATATCATGCATTTGATGAATGATGCATATGAAAACAAAAATCTTCATAGATACTTGCTCCCTCAAATATCACTGAATCTTTGCTACAGTCTTGGACATCACCAAGAGATTGATTCTGAAAACATAATTTTGCGTAGACTTAATTCCTCTCAAAGTGGGAATAAGCTTGTTTTTAAATAGTTGTGAATTCTGTAATATTTTTGCCCTATTAAATAACAATATGAGATACCTCAAGACTTGGCCTTAAGCTAATACAACTTTGGGGTCTCTAAAATAACCACAATAGGGCTTCCCTCGTGGCTCGGTGGTTGAGAGTCCGCCTGCCGATGCAGGGGACACAGGTTCGAGCCTCGGTCCAGGAAGCGGCTGGGCCCATGAGCCATGGCCGCTGAGCCTGCGCGTCCGGAGCCTGTGCTCCGCAACGGGAGAGGCCACAACAGTGAGAGGCCCCCCGCGTACAGCAAAAAAAAAAAAAAAAAAAGAACCACAATAGTTCCAACAAAAGATATCTCATATTCAAGCAGCTGATAGAACTCAAACACTGCCTCAGGTTAAAGAACCACTTTGGCTAAGGCAAAGCGATATATGATATTGGGACAGATTTTAATTCCTTTGGATCTTTAACATATATACTAAGGCAGGATATTTTTATTTCAGACTTGAAATTTAACTAGTGAGAGGATTTAATCTTTGAACTTTAATACCTTCTTGTAAAGTTCATATTGCTAAGGGGCTTATATTCAAATTTATGGCATGTCTGTGGTGTTGACATTTTATTATTGAATGTCTTTATGGATTTTATTATTAAATTTCTAAGTCATTTAAATTAATTGGATAATTTCTGATAGGCTATGTTGTAATCTGGATAAACCTAATTTGGGATGAGAAATGGAATAGAGAATAGATTTTCAGCCTTGGAGCAGAGTAGATTTGACATGAAATTTAATTAGTGTATTATTCAGATCATTTCAGAGCCCCAGACAGCAAAATGTTAACCATTTTCAAGGAAGGAGGGGTTGTTTTCCGAGGGGCAGTGTCAGGAAGGTGGGAGCAGGCTTGTGCTGTCAGACTGTTAATCACCTATAACAAGACAAATAACCTTGTCTTTGGTTAATCATGGTCTTAATGATTAAGTCAGATAGCTTAAGGAAAAGCAGCTGAGGAATGATCATGGGGGCATTATTTAGTCTCTCTTCCTGATGGTTCTTTCCAAGTAGTAAGAATTCTCTTAAAACTCTTCTCACTCCAACCCCCTTTAACTAATTTCACCAAGGGAAACTTGGAAATGATTTTAAAAACAATGCTTAATTAACACTGCTATGTCCTTCTTTCCCTTGGGCATCAGTTTCCCACAGGAGAGGGTTCTGATCCTGAAGAGGGGGAAAACTACCTTCATTTAGTTATACTGTGACTGAATGGGTAATCTACTTGATTCAGAGATTAAGCTAGTGGGTCAGTTTGGCTGACAAATTGTAACCTCCACATTAGACTTAATCATAAATAAAGTTTGTATCTTTCTCTTTGTTTTCTCATAGTTTTTGCTGGTATGAAGGTGGGGATATCTACTGGGTGTCATTTTGAGATATGTAATACATATTTTGACATAATCTTTTAAAATTTACTAATCATGGCCACAATAAGAAATGTAATATTTTTTCATTCTGTAACAATATAAATTTAATCTGCTGGGGCTTTGTTCTTTTGAAGCAAATATACACAAACATCAAGGATACACACATAACTTATATATTGAAGCTCTTGAAAACAGAAGATGCTGAAAAAGGAAAATCTCTTTATAGAGCCACTAGGTTATGTTTCAAATAAGCCCTTATGTTGGGTCATTTCCTATTCAATTGTTATATCAACAGAGTAAAGAAAATATGAAAGAGTAGGTATGGTAAAAAAAATCCAGATTCCCATTATAAAGTGAGATAGTTTATAATAGTAACTAAGAAATTACTTTATAAAAGTAATTAGTTACTTTATAATACTAAGAAATTAGTTACTTTATAGTAGTAACTAAGAAATTAACTAACCTATTTAATTAACAAAAGCAATCCTGTTTGTAGGTATCAATTCTGTATTCATTTTAGCAAGGAATAAACAGAGTCTCTTATAAGTTAAAATCACATATCTAGAAATGGTAGATTAAAAATTGGATTCCATGTTCCGTGACTCTAGACTATACACTTAATTAAAGCTATGGTGCTTCAATAAAAACCAAGATGGGTAATGACGAAAGGACAAAGATGAAGCCTAGTTATTTTTTCATTTGCCTTTGATTGTTTCCCCTTCTCACTTGGGAATAATGCTTCCCCCATAAAATGACATTTACTTCTGTATTTCCAACATTATGCCTACCAGTGGATGATTGGGTAGTTATATGAGAATGCATCATTATACTGAACAAACTTAAACTTCTAGCTAACAAATACATAATGAGTAGTTACTATACAGTTTTATGTAGCAGCTATTGATACACATTAGTCTAAGATAATGTATGTTCCAAGAAGCAAACAGCCTTGATGAGATAAGCATGAAAATAATTTTTAAAACATTTTATTGAGGTATGATTGGCATGCCAAAAATTCTCCATATATAACGTGTACAATTTCATGAGTTTGGAGATAAGTATACACTCTTGAAACCATCACCACAATCTATGCTGTAAACATATCCATCACCTCCAAAAGTTTCCTTCCACTCTATTATTTAAAAAATAAAAATATTTCTTAAATAGAAGAATATTAAAATGCAAAATAACAAAGTGAATTTTTTCTTAATTCTGCAAGAGTTTATCATATCCTTGTGTATTCAATTTGACTTCAAATAATTTGTATGCAGGGTGTCACTGTTGAACTGGTTAGTTCATGATCATTCTGACGATATCAAGCGCATTCATGGTGGTATGGCCATAGACTAGTTAGTGATCATTCTGCGTTATTTTTATTGATTTTTTTCCCATTGATTTTACTCTATATTTTAAAAGACTATAGTTATGTCTTTTGAAACATTGAAATCGGAAAGTGAAGCTTAACTACTGTCTTGACCTTGATATATTTCCCATCCTTTCCATCTTATTTCCATGCCATTTCTTGTTCTTCACTCCATTGTTTCATTTCATACATTTATACTGCCATTTAAATTCAGAAACTTTTCCAACCTACATTTTATGGCTTTCAAATTGATTTATGATATATTTTTAATAATGAACTAGTTAAATCATTTCTAATAAGTAATCTTAAAGAGAGTGATGTCAAATATTTTCAATAAAAATTGCTATCATATAAATGTAAAATTCCATTAATATCAAATGAACATTTGCACAATAATTTTCCCTTTGGATATACAAGCCAGTAGTCATTTGCTAGTTGGAAGATTTTATATGGCTTTAATTTAAAATATCGTATTTGGGTAGAAGCAAGAGACCTTCAAGATGGTGGAGAAGTAAGATGTGGACATCACTTTCCTCCCAACAAATACATCAAAAATACATCTACATGTGGAACAACTCCTACAGAACACCTACTGAACACTGACAGAAGACCTCAGACTTCCCAAAAGGCAAGAAACTCCCCACATACCTGGTTAGGACAAAAGAAAAAAGAAAAAAAACAGAAACAAAAGAATACAGATGAGACCTGCACCTGTGGGAGGGAGCTGTGAAGAGGAAAAGTTTCCACACACTAGGAAGCCCCTTTACTGGCAGAGATGGGGAATGGGCAGAGGGGGAAGTTTCGGAGCCGCGGAGGAGAGTGCAGCAACAGGGGTGCAGAGGGCAAAGCGGAGAGATCCCCACACAGATGATCGGTGCTGACCAGCTCACCAGCCTGAGAGGCTGGTCTGCTCGCCCGCCAGGGCAGGTGGGGGCTGGGAGCTGAGGCTCGGGCTTTGGAGGTCAGATCCCGGGGAGAGGACTGGAGTTGGCTGTGTGAAGACAGCATGAGGGGGCTAGTGTGCCACAGCTATCTGGGAAGGAGTCCGGGAAAAGTTCTGGACCTGCCGAAGAGTCAAGAGACCATTATTTTGGAGTGCAGGAAGGGAGGGGATCCCTTCCCCATGTGCCCACAGAAGGCAGAGCACCACCTAAGCAAGCTCCAGAGATGGCTGCGAGCTGCGGCTATCAGCTCAGACCCCAGAGACAGGCATGAAGTGCTAACGCTGCTGCTGCAGCCACCAAGAATCCTGTGTGCAAGCACAGGTCACTATCCACACCTCCCCTCCTGGGATCCTGTGTAGCCCGCCACTGCCAGGGTCCTGTGATCCAGAAACAATTTCCCCAGGAGAGTACATGGAGTGCCTCAGGCTGTTACAATATCACAAGGGCCTCTGCCACTGCAAGCTTGCTCTGCATTCCAATTATGACTACAGTACCCCTCCCTCCCCTCTGGCCTGAGTGACCAAAAGCTCCCTAATCAGCCGCTGCTTTAACCCCCTCCTATCTGGGCGGGAAAACAGACACCTGAGGGCTACCTACACGCAGAGGTGGAGCCAAAACCAAAGCTGAACCCTAGGAGCTGTGCCAACAAAGAAGAGAAAGGGAAATTTCTTTGTGCAGCCTCAGGAGCAGCGGGTTAAATCCCCATAATCAACTTGATGTACCATTCATCTGTGGAATACCTGAATAGACAATGAACTGTCCCAAAATTTAGGCAGTGGACTTTGGGAGCAAATGTAGACTTGGGGTTTGCTGTTGGCGACTGATTTATTTCTGACTTTTACGTTTACCTTAGTTTAGTTTATAGCGCTGGTTATCATTCATGGATTTCTTTATTTGTTTGGTTGCTCTCTTTTTTTAATTTAATTTTTAAATTTTTAAATATTTTTATTTTAATAATTTATTTTTATTTTATTTCTTTAATTTTTTTTTTTTATTTTCTTTCTCTTTTTTCTCCCTTTTCTTCTGAGCCGTGTGGCTGACAGGGTCTTGGTGCTCTGACCTGGTGTCAAGCATGAGCCTCCAAGGTGGGAGAGCCAAGTTCAGGACATTGGACCACCAGAAAACTCCCGGACCCACGTAATAGCAATTGATGAGAACTCTCCCAGAGATCTCCATCTCAATGCTAAGACCCAGCTCCACCCATTGGCCAGCAAGATCCATTGCTGGATGCCCCATGCCAAACAACTCGCAAGACAGGAAAACAACCCCGCCCATTAGCAGAGACGCTAAAATCATACTAAGTTCACAGACACCCCAAAACACACCACCAGACACGGCCCTGCTCACCAGAAAGACAAGATCCAGCCTCAGCCACCAGAACACAGGCACCAGTCCCCTCCACCAAAGCCTACACAAGCCACTGAGCCAACCTCACCAATGGGGGGCACACAACAAAAGCAATGGGAACTACAAACCTGCATCCTGCGAAAAGGAGACACCAAACACAGTAAATTAAACAAAATGAGAATATGTTAACCTTTTTTTGATGTCAATTATACATCAATCAATAAACTCAAACAAAATAATGTACATGTATCACTTACAGGATATTTTCCAAACTTGATCCTATACAAGGCACAAAGATTATCTCAAGAAATATTAAATGAGATTTTTAAACAAATAGGTAATGATATCAATTAATAATTATATCTTAAATTTAAAGTGCAAATCATGACAACAACAAAAACAGGAATAGCTATTTGTAAAACAAATATTAGATTAAAAATGATGAGATATAGAGAAGAAGAAATAAGACTAAATTGTGCATATCTAGACTAACTTTTGTGGGGTTTTTTTGTTTGTTTAAATTTATTTATTTATGACTGCTTTGTGTCTTCTTTGCTGTGCACGTGCTTTCTCTAGTTGTGGCAAGCAGGGGCTACTCTTCTTTGCGATGCATGGGCTTCTCATTTCAGTGGCTTCTCATTGCAGAGCATGGGCTCTAGGTGCACAGGCTTCAGTAGTTGTGGCACAGGGCTTAGTTGCTCTGCTGCATGTGGGATCTTCCCAGACCAGGGCTCAAACCCATGACCCCTGCATTGGCAAGTGGATTCTTAACCACTGCGCCACCAGGGAAGTCCCTGTTTGTTTCTTTAATTGCATGATTTCCCTGGAGTTAAAGGGAAACCTGTCTTCCTTAGGCTTACTTTTATATGTACCTTTCACTGACTCTTCCCAGTCACCTACTGCAGCTCTGAAACTTTATTCAGTATGGATTGAGCACATCATCACATCATCATCATCCATCAGCATTCTTCCTCACTCTCTTACCTCCGTCATCCACTGTGGAACCCTCTGTCCTTCCCAGTTTGGAATGTTTGCTCACTGTGTCTTCTCTACATTAGGCATCCTGGCTCATTCCTTAATCATCATCCACAGAATTCTCTAAACATCCTTCTGGAAGTGATGGCTCTCACACTTCTATTGTTTCTTGAGATTTATGTCTATTTTTTTCTTGGTTTACTAGAGCACATTTGGTATGTAACAGGTCTCCCAGTGGCTTTCCAATGTAAATGGATGGAAGATCAATTTATTAAAATGCTACAATCTGAATATGTCTTTATTCTATCCTAATTTTAGATTTAGAATTTGGCTAGAGGTAGAATTCTAGATGGAAATATTTCTCTTTTATAATTGAAGACTTTGTTCACATTGCTTCTGTCTTCCAGCATTATCATCAAGACATCCAATGCCATTTTTAACCCTTATCCTTTGCAGATGATGTTATTTTTATTATTTGTTGCTTTTTAAAAAAAGAAGTAAGAATATACATGCTTATTATTGAAACACACACAGAGACAAACATAAAACAAAAAAGGAAAAAAGAAAAGGCAGGATAAACCAGAAACAAATGAAACTAGTTATCTGTAAGACTTCTCTGACTATATCTTTTGTGTGTGTGTGTTTGTGTGTGTTTTCCCTTATTTAGCTGTAAGTGTAATTTAAATGACTCCTGAGACACAAAGCTAGAATTGGAAAATATCCTGTGTCATGAAAACCCTAAAGTCCACACTAAATATTAATCAGTATTTGGCAATATTGTTTTTGTTCTTCTTTTCCTTTTGATTCCCTTTGCTCATTTCTCCCACTCCCCTTCCCCCCATCTGGCAACCTCCAATCTGTTCTCTGTATCTATGAGCTTGTTGTTGTTTTTCAGTTGCACATATAAGGTAGATCATATGATATTTGTCTTTTTTTGTCTGATTCATGCCACTTAGCATAATGCCCTCAAGGTCCATTCATGTCATTACAAATGGCAAGATTTCATTCTTATTTATGGCTGAATAATCTCTCTCTATATACATATATATCATATTTTCTTTATCCATTCATCCATCAATGGACACTTAGCTTGTTTCCATGTCTTGGCTATTGTAAATAATGCTGCAGTGAACATGGGGGTACATATATTTTTGAGTTAATGTTTTCATTTTCTTTGGATAAATATCCAGAAGTGGAATTGCTGGATCATATGGAAGTTCTATTTTTAATTTTTTGAGGAACTTCCTACTGTTTTCCAAAATGGCTACACCAATTTACATTCCCATCAACAGTGCACAATTCCTGGACGGGGGCACAAACCCGTGTCTTCTGCATCGGCAGGCGGACTCCCAACCACTGCACCACCAGGGAAGCCCAGATATTTCTTGTCTTTTTGATAATAGTTATTCTAACAGGTGTGAGGTGATATGTTATTATAGTGTTGATTTGCATTTCCCTGATGATTAATTATATTGAGCAACTTTTATTTTTTTTTTAATTTTTATTATTTTGGGTGCATTGGGTCTTTTTTACTGTGTGTGAGCTTTCTCTAGTTGCAGCAAGAGGGGGCTACTCCGTTGCAGTGCAAAGGCTTCTCATTGTGGTGGGTTCTCTTTGTTGCGGAACACAGGCTCTAGGTGCATGGGCGGCAGTAGTTGTGGCACGTGGGCTCTGTAGCTGTGGCTCATGGGCTCTAGAGCACAGACTCAGTAGATGTGGCGCATGGGCTTAGTTGCTCCATGGCATGTGGGATCTTCCTGGACCAGGGCTTGAACTCATGTCCCCTGCATTGGCAGGGGGACTCTTAACCACTGTGCCACCAGGGAAGTCCTATTGAGCAACGTTTTTTTATTTTTTTTGAGCAACTTTTAATGTACCTGTTGACCATCTGTATGTCTCCTTTGGAAAATTGTCTATTCAGATCTTCTGCCTATTTTTTAATCTTTTTTTTTTTTTTTTGCTATTGAGTTTTATGAGTATTTAAATATTTTTGATATTAGCCCCTCATCAGATACTGCTTTTCAATTATTTTCTCCTATTCAATAGGTTACCTTTTAATTTTTTTTGATGATTTCCTTTGCTGTGCAAAAGCTTTTTAGTATGATATAGTCCCAATTATTTATTTTTGATTTTGTGTTTTTCCTTTTGGTGTCAGATTTAAAAATCATCACCAAGACCTATGTCAAGGAGCTTTACTGCCTGTGTTTTCTTATAGGAGTTTTATGGTTTCAACTCTATATTCAAGGCTTTAGTCCATTTGGAATTTTTTTTGTGTGTGTATATTATTTTGTGTGTAGTATAAGATAGTGGTCAGGTTTCATTCTTTTGCATGTGAAAAAAACACCATTTATTGAAGAGACTATTGTATATTCTTGGCTCTTTTGTATAAATTAATTGACCACATACACATGGTTTATTTCTGGGGTATCTATTCTGTTCCACTGATCTATGTGTCTTTTTTATGCCAATACCATACTGTTTTATTTAGTATAGCTTTATAATGTAGTTTGAAATCAGGGCTTGTGATGCCTCCAACTTTGTTCTCTCAAGGAGATTTTTTGTTACTTTGTTTCTTTCTGGACTCTTTATATACTTCTGTTCATCTTCAGTGCTCTGATAACTCATTATTATACACACTGGTGTGAATCTTTATTCATCTTATTGGGTGGGCCATTCCACTATGAAAACTTTTCTTTTTTAATCTTGGGCATTTTTATTAAACTATTCATTTGATAATTCTTATTTCTTTCTGTGCTCTGTTTTTCTACATTGTCTTTCATGAGCAGACATTGCTCCTACAGATTAATTCTTTAACTTTATCTTTTTTCCTCCCATATAATATATCTTTGTTTTTTAGTACACTTTCTTGGAGTTCTCTTCACTTTATCTTCCACTCTTCATAATGACTTTCTATTTTCATTATATATACTTGATATATATAGTAATATTATTATTGTGTTAAGTAAATAAAAATATATATTTATCTTTATAATTATGTTCTTATTCTACTATTGGTATTTTTATGAAATAATCATTTATAGTTTTTGTATAATTTTTTTTGGTCCCTGTAATCTCTCGCTTTTCTCTTTCCTTTTTCTTTTACTATTTTTCTCTTTCATTCAGAGGCTTTATTTCTACTGATTCCTGATGCTACATTTCCCTCTATAATTTAAAACAATATTAAAATGTGTATTGACTTGTTATATTCACAAATTTGGTGGAAAACTGCAAGACACTTTTCAGTATGGGCTCCTTAAATTTTTTATTGATAGTTTTGTTTTCTTGTTTTGGTTAGTTCCCTAGAGAGATATATGTCAAATCTACTTTGAGGCTTTGAGACTGGTTGTCAGAATTCTGGGACCTGGTAAAGAAAAGGTAGACTGGGATTATCAGAATGCAACATTTCTTTTCATTATCTTACTTTTATATACTAGTTTCTCTTTTCCTTGATGTGCAAACATTTCCAAAGGGCAAAAAGTAATTCCTCTCTACCCTACCCCTCAGATTCTTCCCTGGGACAGGTGGGTCGCTCATATGCTATGTGATGTACGAAAGGGGATCTAAATATTTAACACTTCCTCATAAATCTTTCCACCAATCCTTGTTCTCAGCCCTACTCTGCATCCCTGGCTTCTGAGGTATATGGTGTCTCCATGTCCAAGAAGTGTTCTAATTCTTAACAAACATAATTTTCCTTATTGGCTTTTTCTTTCTTTTCCCCAACTCTTTGAAGGATTAGATTTCACATTTTTTGATTATTCAATAGTCTTTAATTATCCATCATAGTTTGTTTCCAAGATATTTGTTCACCTATTTTTTCATTAATTTAACAATATTTTATATATTGTTCAATGTGTTATGAATTACAAGTTTAAAAAAGATAAGGATTGAAATATATAGAGTTGATAAAAGCCAACTTCCTTTTATTAAATATATATATATATATTAATTATGTCATTTACTGCTTTGAAATATTCACCTTCTAACTCCTAAAAACTTACATAATATAATCCACTTTCTCAGGGAATATTAGTTTTTTTGTTTGTTTGTTTGATTGCCCAAAGCATTAATCACAATATACCTCTTCTCATTTACTTTTTATTACTTTGACTGGTACTGTGTACTTTGGTTAAAGTAATAGTCTTGTCCTCAAAATATTCAAGACCCTTCCTTAAACTGTAGTTTAGTATGTAATTTTCTCCTTATGCTCCAGAATTATCTTGTACTCCATTCCCAAATGGCAAAATTCTAATTATAAAAAGAAAAACAACAATAATGATTCCCCCTACAATATTTTCTGCTCTGTAAAACCTTTACCTTTTCCAGGGAAGGTTAGCCACCACTTCTTTTATTACCATAATATTACATTAATTTACCAATCTTATCTTTTACAGCAATATCTTTGTAGTTATTTGTATAGAAGTGTGCTCTTAATAGCTAACTGTTGAAGATAAAAGCCTAGAAATAATTAGAAATAATTATTTGGTTTTTTTCTCTACTGCTTAGCTGTTTCTCATGCACATAAATCTTCAATAAGTTATTTTTGAGTATATGTTATCATTTTAGGTCTAAAGTGCTAATGGTGTATTTTTTTATTTCATTAGTTAAATGAAATAGGTAGCATGTTTTGTTTTTCTCAGATGTATGTTTGGTGGCTATGGATTAGAAATCCTTGAATGTTTTACATATATATATATATATATATATA
>NW_020172671.1:1932189-1951553 GCF_003031525.2 Neophocaena asiaeorientalis asiaeorientalis | reverse complement strand
TATATATATATATATATATCACCCCAAAATGACTTCAGTAAATGGTTTTATTTCCCTGTTGTATAAGTTACATTTAAAGTGGCTTAATATACAAAGGAAGAATAGTACATATGAAGTAAAATACAAACAAATGTACACGAAAATCATATAAGGAGTTAATTCTGAAAGTGCTACCTGTGTGTGCCATGCAGTTGAACTAGTTTTCTACACAAACACACACACATGTAATGAATCAGTCTTGATTTTAAACAGTGGTAAAATGTAACTATAAAAAAGTATCTTCTAGTTAAGCAGTGAGTATAAAATCAGCAATTAGAATGTACATTTGATAAAACATTGATAAGGGTAATGACAAAGTTTCCATAGGTTGGGGCAAATTATTTAATATGTATTTACTTATTCTGAACTTACTGACCTCACTAAACATGCCATGCCTTCTGAAATGGTATACTTTACATCATCCCTCATTACATAAGAGATATATAAAATTTTACCCATTTTCTTTTTCATGCTCTCACCAAAATAAGCAACTTATTTTGAATTTATGGAAATAGGAAGGAGTCTTTTTATACTAAAAAGGCTAATATCTTCCCTTGTAAGCATTTACCCTTAAGAAAATCAAATGTAGTATTTGGAGTATCTGTTGAGATTGTCAACTTTGAGCCTCAAAATTCATGCACAAAAAACTGAGTGCTGTGACTTTTAAGATCAATAAAGTGCATTTATTCCTCTTTGTTGTTTTTTAAACAGCATATTACTATAACTGTCAAACAAGTCTGAGTCTATGAGTCCTTTTCAATCTATGAGACTCTTTTCAAGCTCCTTCTTCACAAACTGCAAATCCAGATTAAAAATACCCTGGCTATTGTGGAATGCTCTAACTAATGAAAAGCTATCTTTGCAACCAAACTGGTTATTGCAGTGCTCCTGAGAACAGATGTGGGCTGAATACAGCAGTCAATACCACAGTCATTTATGAACATTTGATGGAAAATTGAATAACAGACACTTTTTTTAATGCCAGTTCCATTCAGTTATACCTTACTCACATAGGCTAAGCAAGGTCAGTTACTTTAACTTTGCCATATTTCTCAACAGAATATTCTTGCCCATGCATTTCTCTTGTCCATTTTTCTGTTATTCTTTTGTTTTTGAATCACATGTGTCATGGCATTATACCAACATCAGAAAATGGGAGGGTCCAGTTAAACACACAAACTAAATTACCTGGGGTTTTAATTTGATTTTTTTTAAAAGAGGTCCTTTTCTCTTTCCCTAAGTAGAGTTGATAGTATGGTTCTTACTTTTCCCTCAAGAGTATAACAGGACAATGCATAAGATAAAACACATTTTGTTTGAGGGTTTGTAAATGATTTTGACCTTTTTAGATAGATATAGTGATAATAAGATTTTGTAACATTTTTATTTTTGTAATATTTTTATTTTCTACCATTAGAAAGACAGATTTATTAATATACATGTTGCTAACTGCTGCCTTATATACTTTTGCAGCATATTCCTAAAAGTAATACTAGAAATCATTTAACCCTATTTAAAGAGATTTCACATCTGATGATCTATAGTGCATTTAATATATCAATACACTAAAATCTTTGTCAATATATTTTAAAACTAAATCAAAGTAGCAAAGTGATTGAGAAACATCATAAACTCTGGATAGGATAAACTCTGTCAAGTAGAAGGCTATTGATATTTTAACCAATGTTAGTTTTTTTTTAATTTTTCTTCCCTTTTTCATATTTACCTATTTTTTGGCTTAAAGTTACGGAATTTTAGATTCATTCCTCTTTAAATTTTTTCACACTAGCACATTTTTATTCTGACCATGTGAAATAATGTGTAGACGTCAGCCACCAACTTGACTTCACAAACAAATGTTTAAAAATATTTTTTCTAAAGCAAACTTGGCCTTTGGAAATGTCACCGACTCAGAGAGTATGGACTTCTACCATAACCAGTATCCCTGTCCAGTTCCTCAGTGTCAGTCCTGTCAATGACTGAATGCTGTTGAAGCATAAATGTTTGAATTTCTTAGCGATGGTAAAAGAGCAACCTTTCAATGATTCTTTCTGGAGAGTGTGACCTCAAACCTACTGCTGTCAAACAGCTATCAGTATCTAAACAGAGAAACGAATGCTTCTTGGAGTATTACACTAAGATTATTTTCTCTAACCCCACCTTCCATTACTATAAAACCAACTCTAAGACTTACTGTAGCCACTAGAGGGGCTAGGAACCAGGACAGAATCTTAACAACACTCTCTGTTTTATTGCTTTGACTTGCTTGTGTTTTTGCAGGGACAATATAAGAAAATGCCCAGTGAAAACATCTTTGTATTCCTATAAAGATTTTATGGAAAGAGCTGATGATTTCAAAAGTAATTATGTAGAAGAAAATAAACTTGGATATTCAATCAGTTTAAAGTAAATATAAAAAAGCAATAATTTCCTAGCTTTTCAGAATTATTATTTATTTGACCTTTAAAAGACATTGTTTATAGACAATGATTACACAAACATAATATTCTCTAATTTAATGGTAAAATAAAATACACAATAGAAAGTATGTTTTTTGAAATAAGAAATTAACTTGTAATTATCTAGCGCAATGTTAAAGAGTCGTGCTCTCCTGAAACCCTAACATTCACAAACTAGTTGTTCTAAAGAAAAAAAATCTGTAGTTAAAAAAAATTTTTATTAAAGCTGTACCTTATAGTTTCCTTAAGATTCACAAAAGATATTAATTTATTTGAAACTCCAAGAAACAGTTAAAAAAAAGTTTAGCTTCTTTATCATTTCCCAGAGATACCTGATAATGAAAAACTTTTTTCAAGGCCCACCAATTATCATCTTAATATTCCAAGTTTAACATTTAAGAAAACTTTTTTCTATATCATGGCTTGGCAAACTTTTTCAATAAGGGGCCATAGAGTAAATATTTTTTGCTTTGCAGGCCAGAAAGTCTCTGTTATCTCTATCACCACTGCTGAAGTCTACCATTGTAGTGTGAAAGCAGCCGTAAGCAGACAGAAACAAAATGGGCGTGACTGTGTTCCAATAAAATTTCATATACAAAATTCTGAAGAAGGCTAGATTTGCCCATTTGTTGGCTGATTCCTAATCCATATCACCTATTCTCAATCTGTAGTTCACAAGGCCTATGATAAAAGGATGTGCTTTATTGGTGAAAATAAGGGAGAGTAAGTAGACCAAGATCTTCTATGCTTCACTTATAGCTGCTCAGTCTAATAGCGTTACTTTCACAAGCCATTAGTTAAACTAAATCTACTCTAATAATTTAATCTAATCTCTGCTTTCCTCATCTATAAAATGTAATGAGAATTATATCTTTCTAAGAAGCTGTTACTAAGTATGTATAAAATAAAATTTATAAATTATCTAGTATCATATAAGCACTTGGCCAAATTTACAGTTGTTGCCTTGTATTTTACAGATACATGTAATACTGTCATATAATTAGTCTTCTGCTAAAACATAATTTAAAATTATAGATTAATATTTCTTCATCTTCATGTTCAGTTGTTTAAAAAGCATTTATAAATATTTTTTAAAACCCACAAATATTCAGTTGTTTTTTATCTATTTGGAGATTATTTTTTCTCTATGAAGAAGCTTTTTCAGGGCTTAATATTAGTTTTTTTTCTATTTCTGTACAATCATTTTAATTTTGTCTAATGAAAAGTGTGATTATTGAAACTGCTGAAGTTCCTATTTTCATATTTGTTGCAAGAATGTAGCAATGAGCATGTGCCCTACATAAAGCAATTAATATGACTTTCAAGTAGGCAAATAAACTCAGGATATCTGTTTGCCCCTAACCAAACTTTCCTTTATTCTTTCAATGTGGCACCTAATTGGGAAACTTTCATTTTACTAATTTACATGTATCCATCATGTATCCAAATGCTTTTTGGAATAGCCTGTTTATACATAAAACTACACACACACAGAAAAACAAATATCATACACTTAAAATACTTAATTAGTAGTTAAAGACACTCTTCAACTTTTATGGTACTCTGTGTGATATTTCATAGAAAATAAGGGTAAACAGTAAAAGCCAGGTTTTAATTGAAATAGGCTGGTAAATCTCTTTAGTCTTAATGATTCTTTGGTAAAGAGAATAACCCAAGAGTTTTCTTTTTAAATTAAAAAAAAATATATATATATATATATATATGACTTAATATATGTGCTCTTGAGTTTCTCTCAGACCTATGACCATATACTGGAGTCAATATGTCTTTTACAGAAAATTGGTGGGTATAATTTAAATACTAAATCTGCCACATGAAAGCTTCAGTTCTTTGTGCCCTCACTTTTAATATACAAATTGGAGGCAATAATGTCTGTCTAGACACTCTTAAAAAGCATCAATAATAAGTTTTCAAACTTGGTATCACCTCGGAATAATTCGTGGATGGAATCCAGACATCGGCAGTTTTGATATCCTCCCAGGTAATTCTAATGTACAGCCAGCTACAAGAATTATAGGCCTGCAACAAGGGTTCTCATACCTAAAAATTGATCTGCTGAGGTTCTAGTTAAAATCTAGACTCTGAGTAGTCCTGGGGGATTCTCGGATTCTGAACTTCTAAAAAACTCATAGATGATGCTGGTGCTTGTGGTTCATGGACTGCACTTGGATTATCAAGGGCTTGAAAGATACTAACCTACTGTCCACACAAAAGGTTTGAAAAAGTATAAAATCGAAAACAGATTTATTTATTTATTTCTAATTCACTGATGTGGTGCAACTTCTACACTCAGCAAATTAATTTGCAGCTTAAGTCACACCCTTTATTATTATTATTAAAATTATTATTACTATTGGGCTTCCCTGGTGGCGCAGTGGTTGAGAGTCTGCCTGCCAATTCAGGGGACATGGGTTCGTTCCCCGGTCCGGGAAGATCCCACATGCCATGGAGTGGCTAGGCCCCCGAGCCATGGCCGCTGAGCCTGCATGTCTGGAGCCTGTGCTCTGCAATGGGAGAGGCCACAACAGTGAGGCCCGCATACTGCAAAAAAAAAAAAAAAAAAAAAATTATTACTATTATATAATTATTTAAATAATTTGAGCATTTTATTTCTGAAAAACTAATGATCACTCCTTTCTCACTGAGGTAAAACTGAAAACTAAAATATAAACATATATCTTACTTTATTCTTTTTATTTATGTAAAAAACCATTAAAACTGGGAGAATGAATAAATTGCATTTTTACTTATAATTACATTTTAGAACTCTTTTGTCTTCTTTCCAAATAAGCTAGTGATATTAATGAGGCTTTCTGTTTTTACCTGAAGAGTTCCTTAAAATTGTTACTGGGCTTCAGAGAGATTACCTCATGTTGTACCTATATTTCATTTCATATACTATCACTCTTCCCAAAGGATATGCTTTTCAGTGATTGAAAATTTCTTATTGGAGGAAATATAAGGAAAAGAATAAAACTGATTGCTCAAAGAAGTGCTAGATGTTTTTCTCTTTTGAAATGTGTTTTAAAATAATTACTTGTAAAAGATTATATTCACTACTTATCTGTTTAATCAGGATTTATTGCAGAGGAACAGGAGCACATAGATTAGTGCCACATAGTACAGTTATAAAACATAGCGTTTTTGAAGAGGGTGTAGAGGAGGGCTTACAAGCAGAGAGAGAGCAGAGCACACAAGATCCCCAGGCTCCCATGGTCTCATAGTGAGCTGTGCCCAGTGGTCTACACTCACAATGGCTGCTCCTCCATTACAGGGTGTCCTCGCCTCCTGAGTGATTTATTATAGGGACAGTGAGTCAGGGATCTTCTAATTGAAGTCATAAGAATAAAAGTCACTACTGGTTGAGGAAAAGGCCCAGATACAAATTGGGAACTTCCCAAGTTAGGCAGCTCGTATGAACCTCTTATTCCTATGGGATGATTCAGCCCTGGGGCACCAGCTCTCTGATAAGTATGTATATACTCATTCTGCTCATTAATCATTACATGATTTTGGTAAGGAACGCCATGAAAAAAGTTTTGTATATAATAAGTGTTCCAAAATATGTTAAAGTACAAATCTAAAGCATGCAATTAATTAGAAACTGTACACCAATTCTTGTACTTTACCTGGAAATTTTCATACTAAATAAACATAAACAGTATACATTTAAATTCAATCTTTCAAAATATTTCTCTGTTAAAAGAGCGTTATTAAAATTTTATTTGTTACATACAAAGCTTTATAATCATTTGCTAGTAAGGACTTGGTCATTATAATGTCCAGTGTTGCAATGAAATATGAAGTAAATATTAATAAGGACCCAGGTTCTAGGCTAGATTATCTCTGAAATATATTAGAAACATGCACTTATTAACTTTTATTATTATTAATAAATATTTAAATGGACATTATCAATAAATAAGATGGCATTTATCAGCTTAAATTATGTAAGATTACAAGCGTAAAAAATAATTCATGTAGTATCACAATGAGTAAAAACGGAAACATAAATTTTTTACTGGTAATAGAGTGGAATTAAGAGAAAAACAAGAGAAACAACAATGCAAATATAAAAGCTACCTGAGGGCTTCCCTGGTGGCGCAGTGGTTGAGAGTCCGCCTGCCGATGCAGGGGACACGGGTTCGTGCCCCGGTCCGGGAAGATCCCACATGCCGCGGAGCGGCTGGGCCCATGAGCCATGGCCACTGAGCCATGGCCGCTGAGCCTGCGCGTCCGGAGCCTGTGCTCCGCAACGGGAGAGGCCACAGCAGTGAGAGGCCCGCGTACCACAAAAAAAAAAAAAAAGAAAAAACTACCTGAGTGCAAGTGATTTTCTTCATTTACTATTTCTATGATTTTGTATAAATCACTTAAAGTCCTAGGAACTTGTCTCTTCATTTGTAAAACAAGAATAAAGCCTAACACACACGTACATGTGTGCACATACAAAGGCGATGTACCAGGTTACATGATTACCTAATTACTGTTTTATGGCTGAGCCACAATGCATAGACGTTACCATTGCTAAAATCTTTTTGTTTCATCATGAAATTTTGGGGAAAATCATACACACAGACACACATACTCTTAAATATGGAGAGTACCTAAACAATTCCAGAGATTATCTATTTATGCAAATAGTGAAAATGTGTATTTTCTTATCTTTTTGAATACATATTTTATAGGATATGATCAAAATAACTGAGCCACATCTGTATTGTATTATAACTGTATTGTAAAATGTATTATAATTGCTCAGAGACAGAAATCATTATTCATTGAAAGAAATGTTATACACCAATTAAATGCAAGAAAATGTTCAAGAATCCCTGGGTAAACCAAACCTAAATACATATTTTTGTCTGTAGTAAGAAACATCCTCAAATGGATGAGAAAACATACGTGAAAAATAAGAGACATAGAGAGGAAAGAGTGTAAAACATCCAGTTGAACAATTCAGGTATGATTGCTTCAAAGTTGGTATTTGACATGATCCATGAATGATGGATAGAGTATTTATTGGTAGAGCTTGTGGGAAAACGACTATTTCTATAAAGCTTTACAATACACATTTTGTATTATCAAGTGGGATTCCACTTGTATAGGTCAATGCATCTTCCATTAAAAAAAAAAACCCACAAAGGCCACTGCCATAATTTTTTCTTGATCTGTTTGTTTTCTCTGAAATATTAAGATATTGTCTTTTCTTATATCTAGCAGTCTCTTTGTCAGTTTTTTTCTGTTGATGTTGTTTTTGGCTTAAGATTGGAATAATTTTAAAAGAAATTTACCTATATAGTGTATGTTCAATCTCTATGCTCAGAAAATTACAAAAATACAAATTTAGAAATATGTCTTAACAATGAAAATATTCATATAAAATATATCATGATAAATGATACCTTTTCTACCACCATAGAGCATATCTCTGAACAAGTGTTGTGTTTGTAAGCATTGGAAAAGGCATCTTAATCAAGATGTCAATCACATATAAAACACGTTCCTGATCACAGCTCAGGGTAATAACAGTATTAACCAGCTCCTTTTCTAAGACTTAAGGAGTGTTACACCTAATTGATTTTACATTAGCAATGGCCTGAATCACTTTTAAGACAAGCTTATTCCCGATGATTAAGACTGTGACTTGATTTTGAATTAAAATTTAAAAGACCAAATCAAGATACATTAAAAACAACATGCATTCTTTCAAATATCTAAAGGAATAGCTATGGTAATATCTGTAATTCTTATCAGGATGACTTATTAGGATGACTTTAGTATCCCTCATGAAGTCAGCATTGTTGTTGAAGAGAAAAAAGCATTTACTTCTAAATAGCTCCAGTATTTTAACCATTTAATTGCTCTATTCCTAAAACTGCCATTTCTACATAATCGTGAGCTGGACTAATGTAGTGTTTGTATGCATCAGGCATATGCCGTTTCAGTAAATAAATGACTTATTCCTCCAGCTGCTGGGGTCTTCTGGCTACTCTGCTGCTAACCTTCTTCTAAGAAATTGTCCTGAAATGGAAAGAGCTTCCCCCAATTAATGCCGATGTAGGGCTATAAAGACCTGGCCCCTTCTCTGCAATACAGCATAACTATGAAGAACTGTTGATTTATAACAGAAATCCTGTATCTTGTTAAGAACGTGGAACAAAGTAGAACTCTCATTACTAATGGTAGAAGTGAAATTGGTGCAAACACTTCGGCGAGTTTAACAGAATTGAATACCCACACACAATATAACACAGCAATTCCTCTCTTAAGCTTTATATAGCAAATTGGAATGTCTGTATGCGTGTTTCAAAACCCACATACCAGAATATTCATAGAGGCAGTATTCAGAACACTGAAATGACTCAAATGTCTATCAATAGAATATTTATCTGTACAAAATGAGAATTAATGAGTTACTGCTCCATAAAAGGATAAATTTGACAAAATAATACATACAAATGTGTGATTCTGTAAATAAAAAAAACAAAGTCAGGCAAAATTAATTTTTGGTGTTAAAAATTAAGCTTGTGCTTAACTCTGGTTGGTGGGAGGAACTGTTGAATAGGAGGTGGCAGATCAAGGGCATCAGAGTTCTAGTAATTTTTTTAATTGGTGGGTAGTTATAGATTTGTTTATTTTGTGATAATTTATTGAAATGAACACATGATTTGGGCACTTACATCTATGTGTTACACTGCATTTAAAAAATTAACAAAAAAGGTTTTAAAAAACAAAGCTTTAAGGCCACTTTTTGTTTAAGATGTAAATTTTTTTGTTCTCAGTTAGAAACAATTAAATTTGAAGGTGGCACAAATCAGTGATGAACTAGTGACCAGGAGATCAAGATTCATATTCTTGTAGTTCCATTAAGCATTGGTGTGACTTTGGGAAAGTGATTTAACGTTTATGGGCTTAATTCACCCTGTTTACATAATTGAAAATCTGAAGACTTTGAGTTCAGTACTCTACAACTGTTCAGTTTACAAGTGGGCCATTTCATTTTGGACTCTGGCAGAGATTACAACATCCATGTTACTCTTTTTCCTTAGAAACACAAACCCTCTTTCCTTATTTTAAAATCTGGGCACAGAGACTTCCCTGGCTGTCCAGTGGTTAAGAGTCTGCCTTCCAATGCAGGGGACACAGGTTCTATCCCTGGGTAGGGAACTAAGATCCCATATGCTGTGGGGCAACTAAGCCCGCGTGCCACAACCACTGAGCTTGCACGCTCTAGA
The DNA here is from genome assembly GCF_003031525.2 of Neophocaena asiaeorientalis asiaeorientalis. Classification (NCBI taxonomy): domain Eukaryota; kingdom Metazoa; phylum Chordata; class Mammalia; order Artiodactyla; family Phocoenidae; genus Neophocaena; species Neophocaena asiaeorientalis. Next base: position 1,941,796 of record NW_020172671.1, on the reverse strand, counting down.
GCCTGTGCCCCACAGCTAGAGAGAAACCCGTGGAGAAACCCTGTGCCACAATGAAGAGCTCGCATGCTGCAACGAAGACCTGCTGCAGGCAAATAAATAAATAAATATTAAAAAAAAAATCTGGGCACAATATTCCTTAGGAGGAAAAAAAGGAATATGTTTTCAAATTTCAACTGCAACACATTTTTTTTTTTTTTGCCACATTGTCAAGTTCTGGATAGTGAATTATAAGTACAGGTGTTGGGTGAGATTGCCAGTGGAACTTTGATGGAACTGATTCATAAGGGAAGGGCTTGCCCTTCTCCCTTTCCTTCTTATGCTGGCCTATGTTGTCATGATTGCAGTTCCTGAAGTCAAAGGGAAATATCAGTTGACTTAGGGATAGAAACCCCATGTAAATATGGTGAAGATGTGTATACAGAGCTCCATGGAGATGCTCAACTCCGGATTGCTTACTCCAGACTTCTTTTGTATGAAAGAAATATTTTAAAAGCTTTGATTAATTCAAGGCTGTTAAGCTTTTTTCCTAACATACAAATGAACTTAATCTTCAACAATGCAGGCTGACACATATAATTATAATAAGCTATTCTTTGGAAAAATAACATTAATTTTTACATCAATTATTATGGATAAAAATAATGGTAAGTTGTAAGACATTGAGCATAAAACTGCATAATCACTGCCCTTTAATTTGTAACCTCAAAAACTAATTTCTGCATGCCTTTACTCCTAGCCTTGGAATCTATCTGAATTATTGCTAAAATGTGCTTCCCCATCCCTCATCTCTGAATATAGAATTAGTTTAGTGTGCAGTGTCTTTCAGTTGTTGTAGTACATCACTGGACTTGTTTTTCAGAAGACATATGAAGTATCTATATAGCTATAGTACTTTTTATTTTTCACACCCAGACAGTATATTTATAGTGCCCTAAATTTTTCTTTATTTCAGCTACTGCATTTGTCCAGTACATTAAATTAATATTTGATGTTTATCTCATTGCTAGTAGTATTTCTAATATGAATTTCTCACTTCAATTTCAGTTAATTAACTCTGAGATGTTTATTTATAACTAAAGTAATGGCACTTATTTTTTTTATTATGTAATATCTCAGATTTTTTCTTTTTCACAATTTCATTAGTCCATAAAGGCAATAAATTCCACAGAAGGAATACTCCAACTAGAAATCAGGATTCTCCTGCATAAAGCCAGGATAGTGCCTATGAATATAATTTAACGTGGCTCTAATGGTACAATCTGTGGAATGTAAAGAGAGGTACCATAGCATAGTGTCTTAGCATGTGAGTTCTTGGGTCAGACTGCTTGAGGTGGATTTTTTCTCCATCACTCAAAAACTGTTACCTTCATAAGTGCTTTAGTACTTCCAGCATCAGTTTCCTCACCTGAATAATGGAAATAATATTTAATTGTGTGGATATCATGGTACTCACCAAATATTCCATTTACTCCTTCATTTCCCAGTCCCCTGGAAGTAAGCTCAAGGTAAAGTGACTTGTTTTGGCAAAGAAAAGTATAGTCTGTTTGATTTCAGTAATTTTTTTTTACTGAAATGGTGGAAAGCTTAGGTATGATTCTTCGATTTCTTTTCCTTTGCCGTGATAAACAGCAATGGTCCAAGGAGAAAGAACTGAAAACAACTCCATACCCTTTTAGGCTTCCATCCTTCATCCCCAAACAGTATTATTTTTGTGGCTAAGCATTGTCTCTCCTGATAAAGTTGACTCCTCAGTGGCTGTCGTCTGCAGTTTAGGCTTCTAATTAAATAGTTTATTCATTTGTGGGAAGCTCTCATGTCAATTCAGTTCACAAAATATTATTCAAAGATGAAGTTTGAACATTACAACTGCCCTTTCCTATTACCAGGCCTTTACTCATGAGCAGTTGTGATCCTCTCTGGCACCTATCTCCTAGGGTAATTACGTCCTTCGAAAGAGACACTTTCATAGCTTTATTTACCTCTAAAGAATGCTTAAGACAGGAATAAAGACACAGACCTACTAGAGAATGGACTTGAGGATATGGGGAGCGGGTAGGGTAAGCTGTGACAAAGCGCGAGAGAGGCATGGACATATATACACTACCAAACGTAAGGTAGATAGCTAGTGGGAAGCAGCCGCATAGCACAGGGAGATCAGCTTGGTGCTTTGTGACCGCCTGGAGGGGTGGGATAGGGAGGGTGGGAGGGAGGGAGACGCAAGAGGGAAGAGATATGAGAACATATGTATATGTATAACTGATTCACTTTGTTATGAAGCAGAAACTAACACACCATTGTTATTATACTCCAATAAAGATGTAAAAATAAATAAATAAATAATAAAAAAAGAATGCTTATTACAAGTGAAAGGTTACATTTAACTCAGCCATTCTCTTCTTTACTGGAGGAAGAGTTATGAACTTTTGGAACTTAAATATTCATCTGGTCAGCAATGGTTGAAGTATAAGGTAACATTTTCTTTCCTTGAGAATTTTAAAATATTATTTCTGATATATTCTTCTGGCATAAATTGGTGCTATCAAAGACTTACAACAGGGCTTCCCTGGTGGCGCAGTGGTTAGGAGTCCACTTGCTGATGCAGGGAACACGGGTTCGTGCTCCGGTCCGGGAGGGTCCCACGTGCCACGGAGCGGCTGGGCCCGTGGGCCATGGCCGCTGGGCCTGCGCGTCCGGAACCTGTGCTCCGCAGCGGGAGAGGCCGCAGCAATGAGGGGCCCGCGTACCGCAAAACAAACAAACAAACAAACGAAAAAACTTACAACACTTTTTCCTTACACATCATGTGCTCTTTTTCTGTCTAGTTGCTCAAAGGACTGCTGTGTCTCAAAGTCTAGTAGTTTTATTAGAATATGTATTGCTAATTCTGGGTCATTACGTAGTTTTCATTTATTTTAAATCAACAAAGTTTTCCTAAATAATGAATTTTAGTATATGTTCTGCTTCCTTGCTTGTATTCTCTTTCAAGAATTCCTGTTAACTTAGTTTCATTGTCTATATTTAACATACATTACTTTCTCATTACTTTTTCATTGTCTATATTTAATATACATTATTTTCTCTTGAATAATTTATATCACTTTTTCGTGTTTGACTTTTAAATTGTCCTTTTTACCTTCTATGTTTCTTAAAATATTATCATCACTTTAATTCACTCTTGCATTCTTATTTCTTTAATCTTAAAGTCTAAATAATATTTTTTATTTTACTTTATTTCTTTGATTCTATCACTTCATTTCACATTATTTCTAATTTTCACGTATTATGTTTTCATATCTTGCATAAATGTCTTGATGTATTTTTAACAAATATTATTATACTTCAGGGCTTCCCTGGTGGCGCAATGGTTGGGGGTCCGCTTGCCGATGCAGGGGACGCGGGTTCGTGCCCTGGTCTGGGAGGATCCCACGTGCCGCGGAGCGGCTGGGCCTGTGGGCCATGGCCGCTGGGCCTGCGCGTCCGGAGTCTGTGCTCCGCTGCGGGAGAGGCCGCGGCAGTGAGAGGCCCACATACCGCAGAAAAAAAAAAAAATTATACTCCAGATCCAAATACGTGAAAATGTGTGGCTATTCACTAAATAAAGGCATAATCTTCAAAAGTATAAACAGTAAAATGAAATGATAAGGGAATGAAGTGCATTTCCTTTCTAATAAAACCATTAAAAATAATTTGATTTTCTTTATGCTTGAAACAAAACTTAAACATATAGCAACAATTAAGATATAAGCATAAAAATCTGATAGAGGAAGAACAATATTTTGATCAAAATATTTCATACTTTGTTATAAAACATCAAAACACTTAAAACTTTACTGAAAAACAATGTAATAGATATTTTAATTTCAAACAAGTATAGTCTTATATTTCCCATGTTCACCTTCATAAAAATATTCATTACTTCCCTAGGCTTTGGGGCATTGCTTCTCCCCTTCGTAATTTAGCTTCAGAGTTATTTTCTACACATACAATCTTCTACTTGGTCAAAGGGAGTTTTCATTTTAACTTCACCATTCTTGGTACACTGTCATGTATCAATCATCAAGTTGCTTTTGTAAAGTGTATAAAGATGTATGTGGATATTTAGTTTGAATACCACGTGTATCATTATAATTACCATCATGACTTTAATATTTGATTTATTTAGGCAACTGTAGTGATACTGTGGTATGTTGCTTAGATACCATCTCTACTTCTTTCAGGAATAAAATACTCTTCCCCCAACCCCTGTGTTGAGCATGTTGATGATTGAGAGTCATCAGCTGAGTTAGTATCAAGTATGGCCTTAGCTGTCACCAGGTCTCAGTTCAACTTCTCTTTCTGCCTTACTCTCATAGCAAGACTGTCCAAATGACAAGACTTTTCCTCTGCTCCTCAAAGTTGTCTACGAAACTGGTTGTGTTTGTACAGTTTCTATGAATCTAGTGGAGACTGGTGTTCTTAAACCCAGCATGGTGGTCACATTTGCTCTAGTCAACAATACTACTGACTAGAAATTTCCATTGAAATTGCACCACGAAGCTTTGAATAAAGCTCTTCCTGGTGACAGAATGGGCTTCAACGTGTCTGTCCAAGATATCCGTTATGGCAACATAGCTGATAACAGCAAAAATGACCCACTAATGGAAGCAGCTGGCTTCACTGCTTAGATGATTATCCTGAATCATCTAGGCCAAATCAGTGCTGGCAATGTACCTGTGCTGGCTTGTCACACAGCTCTCATTGCTTGCAAGTTTGCTGAGCTGGAGGAGGATTTTTCATTATTCTGCTAAGAAGCTGGATGATGGCTCTAAAGCCATCATCTGGAAGTCCATGTGTGTTGAGTGTTTCTCTGACTAGCCTCCTCTGGGTTGTATTGCTGTTCTCGATATTAGATAGACTGTTGCTGTGGGTATTTTCCAAGCACTGGATAGGAAGACTGCTAGAGCTAGCAATGTCACCAAGTCTGCTCAGACAGCTCAGAAGGTTAAGTGAATATTACCTGTAACACCTGCCACCACAGTCTTAATCAGTGGTGAAAATCACTGCTTGATTCAGCATCATCAGGATCCAATCATATCATTTTATCTCCTGCTAGTATTTGATGACTAAAGTATACAAGTATAGTATAGTCTGTTCCTTTTTTACTCTGCCTAGTTCTTTCCACATCAGATAGTATGCAAAGTAGTGCTTCTAGTAGGCTAAATAATGGCCAACTATATCAAGTCATAATCCTTAAGGCCTGTAAATGTTATCTTATGAGGAAAAGGGGTCTTTGAGATGAGATTGCGCTAAGGATCTTGAGATGGAAAGATTATCTTGGATTTTCAGGGTGAGCATGTATATAATCACATGCATCCTCATATAAGGGAGGCAGTGGAAGATTTTGCACAGGAGAGGAAAAAGAAAAGTGAAAATGGAGGCAGAGATTTTAGTGTTAAGACCACAAACCAAGGAATGCCAGGATCCACCAAAAGCTAGAAAAGAGTAAAGTTGTAAGCTAGAAGAGGCAAGGAATGGATTCTTCTCTAGAGCTTCTCTCTCTCTAGAGCACGTTTCTAAGACCTCTTTGATTTTGACTAGGTAATACTGATTTTGGAATTTGAGAGAATAAATGTTTGTTTTTGTAAGCATCAAAATAGTGGTAATTTGTTACAGTAGCCACAGGAAACTAATACAATGCTAATTATTAAAATTGTGGCTGATAGGAGATATGGAGTTAACGATGAGGGAAACACATTCCTACAAGGAGGAGACATTTGTATTTTCTTCAGCCACGAGTTGGGTTCTATGTTTTGACAGATACACAGAGGGGCAAGTTTGCAAGTGTAAAGTTCCCAGAATAATCTGAGATTTGAACACTTCTGAGTGCATATACAAAAAACTCCATAGGAAATCTAGAGTCTCAATCCTTCCTGTCAGGACCCCTACCTTAGTGTAACATTTTGCTGGGAATGAAAATACAACCTTCTCTGGAGCTCTGCTTCTCTCATAATTAAGCTTCAGCCCAGATCCTGTATATTTTCTATGTTTCAGGTGCAGTAAATGAGAGTTCCTCTATATGCTGCCAAGGCCATCTGGCTTTCACACTTCAGTTTTAATTGGAGATTAATCATCCTTATCCTTTCTAAGGCTTCAATTGAATGCAGCAGTAGCCATTGGATTTCATAAAGTTATTCTTACTAATTCTTATGCAACTCTCAAATCCTAAGCCATTTCACTTTCCATATATTCCCTTTCACTGATATTTCATCTTAGTTCAACAGCAATGGGATTTTAATAATTATACCACTGCCACATGGGCTATTAGTGATTCAATTACCACTATTAATGAGGTCTTCACTGCCAACCAGCCAGCAAGCAATCCAGCTCTAAACTTCCATTTTCCAGTTGGTTACTTTGGATGATTCCCAGCTTCAATTGTCTATTGGCCAGGTTCTCTGGGAAGCTGACTCTGAGACTGGGATTTACACACAAGACCTTCTGGTCAGGGGGTGGGAGTGGGCGTGGGGGGTGTTACTCTCAGGATCTACATTTGTGTTTTTCAGGCCACGTAATAGAATTAGCCAAGGCTCCCCTCATCTGCTCTCCTGCCCCACCTTCTATGGCAGCCCTCTCTAAAGAACTCCCCCTCCCCCCCAGTAAAGGCCCTGTTCCTGAGGCGAAGGCTTCTGGTAAATGTAGTCCAAGGTCCCAATGGGCCTGCTCTGAGTCCCTCTTCCAGCTCTTGGATTGGTTCAGACCTTATAATTGCAGGATTTATAATGGTTGCAGGGCCTCTCCCATTTGGTTCTGTAATTAGCCCTAAGCCAGAACACTTCGTGAAAGTGAGAAGAACCCAGGGATGTTCATTCTTTCTTCTCCTTCTACGATCTCTGCAGCATGATGAGGTAATAGGATTATAATTATGACATAAAACAGGCAGGAAGCAAACGGGTAGGAAAAAGATGTTGAGGGTACAATATTTCCTCTGCAGGAAATAGAAAGCACATTTTCTTAAATCTCCATCACTACCACCACCTCCTACCTCAGCCTCAGTATTAAATCCTTTTGAAAAGGAACAATGTAGACATTAGAAGGTGAAGAGGCTGGGAAATAGCTAGATGATTTCTAGCTCTTATGTAAATTTGAGTCTCAGCTAGCATCAAAGATAATTCAGAAAGACTGACAAAATGATGTAAAAAGAGAATTTAAAGCAATGCCTTCATGTTGTGAACTCTTCATAGGACAGAGTTTTGAGTTCTTTCTTGATTGGAAAGTAGTAGTAATACAAGTAGTCGTTACTATTACACTTAGCAACAAATCCCTTGAAAGACATCTGGTTTCTCTAAATATTTTGTGTCCCACTGAAGTCTGGATAGGTAAAATAGCTGTGATCAGCTTGAAAGTAGAGCCAGTGTTGTGGATCTTTCTCGTGAGCAAGGGAATGGGGGAGGCAGGAGCCACTAAGTCTTCAAACTGGGGTAGAAGTGGGGTCAATCTGTTTGGGGCAGGGGATTCTTTTCTCTCATTAAGTTTGTTTTAATGAGCTTCAAAATTTTGAGAGATTTTTGGTCCTTGTTTTTATTTAAAAAGTACTGATTTTAAAAACTAATGATTTAAAACTGCCCCCCACAATGGTCTGTAAATTATCCTCCTCCCAAAGGTTTTACTACAGATGGTTATCATTAATCTCTTTTACTATTAAACTTAAATGGGCAATTAAAACAAACAGTTCTAAGACCATTTTTTCCACCACTGATTAAGACTGTGGTGGCAGGTGTTACAGATAATATTCACTTAACCTTCTGAGCTTTCTGAGCAGACTTGGTGACATTGCTAGCTCTAGCAGTCTTCCTGTCCAGTGCTTGGAAGATACCCACAGCAACAGTCTATCTAATATCAAGAACAGCAAAACAACCCAGAGGAAGCTAGTCAGAGAAACACTCAACACACATGGACTTCCAGATGATGGCTTTAGAGCCATCATCCAGCTTCTTAGCAGAATAATGAAAAATCCTCCTCCAGCTCAGCAAACTTGCAAGCAATGAGAGCTGTGTGACAAGCCAGCACAGGTACATTGCCAGCACTGATTTGGTCTAGATGATTCAGGATAATGCTTGCTTTTATATTATATTGCTAAAATAGCACAGGTATTAGATTTTCCAATAAAACTCTCATGAGTCAAAGATTGTAGTATCAAGCTTTTCAAATAAGTACAAGGTAAAATATGAAGAGGGTCAGGACTTATGGCATGATGCCCCTCCGTCTTTCCTTTTCTCATCTGATATGGACTGGCCCAGATTAAAAGCTACATTTCTAAATTAGGTGGGCAGTAACTACACTGACACAGGAGCCAGGATCTGAAACATCTCAATTTTATACTCAGATAGCTAAATGGCTTACCTAACATTTTCCAGGAAGTCATACCTCAAAAATTCACATATTGCAGAGTTATTTACTATAAGTAATCCTAGACGAATGGGTACTGTCTACTAAAAGCAAGTCATCAAAAGAGCACTCCCCAATTAATCTCTTGGACATAAACTTCAATCTCAGATTCTGTTTCCCAGAGTACTCAACTTCAAAGCTCACTTTTTAATATTTTGATTTTTAAAATTATGAAACATCTGATAGATTTATATGTTCTGGTAAAAAAAAAAACAGGAAATAGAATTTTTTTCTTTACCAAAATCATGTGAAACTATTGTTCATGGTCAACGTGTACTTGTATTGAATTAATCCATTTCTCAGATCACTGACTTCTTATCAAAGATATTGGAATGTAGAGAGATTTTTCAAAATAAATGTTATAGTAAATGTCCTATACATGGATGGCATATCTTTATTTAGTTTTTTAATACCCAGAGGTTATTTCCAGGTGTCATCTAGATAAGTAAATCATAAATAGTGGATTAGATCATTTCTTCAAATTCTGGACGATAATTGTAATTTTACTCACTAACTCTAGTACTCAGTATTGTTTTCTTTTTTACTATTTTGGTCATGATTAGGGTCTCTGAGCTCTATCATTTACAATGTCCAGTTTTTAGTGGTCTGTACTGTATGTGATGTATTTAGTCAAGAATGGCTTTTTTACAACAGCTGCATAAATTAATTCCAAAACTCACCTAGGGAAACATTAAAACATTTCCAACCTAGAAAACTCATTTATGTCCCTTATTCAAAAATTAGTCTTTCTCTTTGAATGTAATCCCACCATTTAAAAAAACAAAACAAGGGCTTCCCTGGTGGCGCAGTGGTTGAGAGTCCGCCTGCCGATACAGTGGACACGGGTTCGTGCCCTGGTCCGGGAAGATCCCACATGCCGCGGAGCGGCTGGGCCCGTGAGCCATGGCAGCTGAGCCTGTGCGTCCGGAGCCTGTGCTCCACAACGGGAGAGGCCACAGCAGTGAGAGGCCCACATACCGCAAAAAGAAAAAAAATAAAACAAAACAAAACCTTATCTCATCCAAAATACCTAAACTCTGGCATACAGCTTAGGGTCCCTCCTGACAGTTCTGATATTTTAATGAATCTGGAGAGAAAGATTAAGGCTTATTGCCCCTACCTTTGATGGGTCCTGACTATCTGCCTCAGAGTTTATAAGGCAAATATTCTTTTTTTTTTTTTT
>NW_020172671.1:1830544-1931930 GCF_003031525.2 Neophocaena asiaeorientalis asiaeorientalis | reverse complement strand
TTTTTTTTTTGCGGTACGCGGGCCTCTCACTGTTGCGGCCTCTCCCGTTGCGGAGCACAGGCTCCGGACGCGCAGGCTCAGCGGCCATGGCTTATGGGCCTAGCCGCTCCGTGGCATGTGAGATCTTCCCGGACCGGGGCACGAGCCCGTGTCCCCTGCATCGGCAGGTGGACTCTCAACCATTGCGCCACCAGGGAAGCCCCCAAAGGCAAATATTCTTAAATTTTAAAAGAGATGGATAAGTAAGGTGGTCCTTTAGATTCAGGGAGAACTTCATTCTTAAAATTTACAGCTCTTGATCTTGGTGCTATCCCTCTTGGCTTCTTTCCCAGAACTTTTTACTGTCCAAGTTGATCATCTGTCAAGGCTTTTGACCTAGATATAGTTGATTCTGAGAGTTTAACTCTTTCTGCCATTGAACGAATCACTTTAAATTTATTAATTCTCTACTATGGTTTTTATGGTTTTAAGGAACTAATTTTCTAAAGAAAAATACTATGATCAGGTAGTTTGTCCAGAATATATAATGCATCATGAACAGAGCAAGAAATTGGCTACTCAGAATCATTCCCATTAGTCCTTTCTCCAGGAATTTCTTGAACATTAATCCTGTCTCTGTTAAAAACTGCTTTAATAGAGAATATGAATGTCATGAAGCAGATTTAAGATACCAATTTCTTTGCAATTAAAGAAGAAAATTATTCAAGCAGTTCAGAATACCAGACTCTGGATGACCTGAGTAATAGATTAAAGTGATAGTATCCTACTTTCTACATCTTTAAATCCTGTACTTTATCATTTTTCCATGGATAAATTTAGTCTTCTATACCCCCAAATTGTAGCCACCAAAATCTCCATTATCTTTTATCACCAAAAAGATAGGAAAAAAGAAATTAAGAAAGAAAGAGAAAAAAGAGAAGAGAAAAAATTTTTAGCCACATGTGAACATGTTATTTTAAGCTATTATCGAGGAATATTGTCACTGAGATCCCTAATAGCTCCAGCACTCACTGAAAAAAAAAAAAGGTCATAATAACCCTAATTCATTGCTGGTGGAAACGCAAAATAGTATAGCCACTTTGAAAGACAGTTTGGTAGTTTTTTACAAAACTAAACACTCTTACCATACAAATCAGCAATTGCACTCTGTTATTTATTTACCCAAATGAGTGGAAAACTTATGTTCACACAAAATCCTGCAAAGGCGGTAAACAGCAGCTATCTTTATTCATGAATGCCAAAACTTGGAAACAACCAAGAGGTCCATCGTAGGTGAATGGTTAAGTAAATTGTGATACATCCAAACAGTGGAATATTATTCAGTGCTAAGAAGAAATGAGCTATCAAGCCATGAAAAAACATGGAGGAACCTTAAATGCATATTACCAAGTGAAAGAAGCCAATATGAAAAGGCTACATATACTGTGATTCCAATGGTATGACATTCTGAGAAAGGCAAAACTATGGACACAATAAAAAGATCAGAGGATGCCAAAGGAAAAAGAGATGAATAGGCAGAGCACAGAGGATTTTTAGAGCAGTTAAACTATTCTGTATGATACTATTATGATTGATACATGTCTTTTCTTGAGGTATAGTCAATTTACAATATGTTAATAGTAGGTGTACAACATAGTAATTCAAAAATTTTATAGACTATACTCCATTTGAAGTTATAAAATATTGGCTAAATTCCATGTGGTGTACAATATACACTTGTAGCTTATTTATTTTAAACATCGTAGTTTCTGCCTCTTTATTCCTTACTCCTATCTTTCTACTCCCTCCTTCCCTCTCCCCACTGGTAACCACTAGTATGTTCTCTATATCTGTAAGTCTATTTCTGTTTCATTATATTCATTTGTTTGTTTCATTTCTTAGATTCCACATATAAGTGATAACACACGGTATTTCTCTTTCTCTCTCTGACTTACTTCATTAAGCATAGTACCCTCCAGGTCCATCCATGTTGTTGTAAATGGCAAAGTTTCATTTTTAAAATGAGTGAGTAATATTCTATTTTGTATGTATATACCAGATCTTCTTTATCCATTCATCTGTTGGTGGACACTTAGGTTGCTTCCATATTTTGGCTATTGTAAATAATGCTGCTATGAACATTGGGTTACATGTATCTTTTCAAATTAGTGTTTTCATTTTATTTGGATATATACTCAGGTATGGAAGTGCTGACTCACGTGGTAGTTCTGTTTTTAATTTTTTGAGGAATCTTCATACTGTTTTCCACAGTGGATGCACCAGTTTACATTCCCACCAACAGTGTACAAGTGTCTACTTTTTTCCAGATCCTCACCAACATTTGTTATTTGTGTTCTCTTTGATGATAGCCATTCTGACAGGTGTGAGGTGATTACTCATTGTAGTTTTGATTTGCGTTTCTCTGATGATTAATGATGTTGAGCATCTTTTCATGTCCTTGTTGGACATCTGCATATCCTCCTTGGAAAAATATCTGTTCAGATCTTCTTCCCATTTTTTAATCATTTTTTTTGTTATTGAGTTGCATGAGCTGTTTATATATTTTGGATATTAATCCTTCATTGGTCATATCATTTTCAAATATTTTCTCCCATTCTGTAAGTTGTCTTTTTATTTTGTCAATGGTTTCCTTTGCTGTGAAAAAGCTTTTACGTTTAATTAGGTCCCATTTGTTTATTTTTGCTTTTGTTTCTTTTGCCTTAGGACACACATCCAAAAAATATTACTACAATTTATGTCAAAGAATGTTCTGCATATGTTTTCTTCCAGGAGTTTTATGGTTTTCAGTCTTACATTTAGGCTTTTAATACATTTTGAATTTATTTTTGTATATGGTGTGAGAAAATGTTCTAATTTCATTATTTTACGTGTAGCTGTCCAGTTTACCCAGCACCACTTATTGAAGAGACTGGCCTTTCCTGATTTATATTCTTGCCTCCTTTGTCATAGATTAAGAAACTGGAAACGATTATTTCTTAGTGTTGACAAATAAGGAAAAAGACTAAGTAAGCATGATTTCTGATTTCAGGTGTTACAGTATCGTGTGAAATTTTAAAATGTGACCAATTGCATGAAAGGCTTCCTTGAAGAAATATGTGCTGGCACTAAGAACTTTCTCATCTATTAATCTTATCATGGGCATAGTGCTGAATTCTCCTGTAAATGTGTCATTAGAAGCCAGCCAATGGAGCTTGTGCTCAGCACCCAGAACTGAGCAGTCCATGGTCTTGGTTGCAATAATGTGATAGTAGGGATAACAATCTGAATAAATGTATCCTCTTTAAATATTTGTAAGAGTATTTCTCAGGTGAGACCCACTACAGAACGGAAGTTTTAGAGATCACAAAACTGCAATAATTTTGAATTGCAAAGCTGCATATGTCTCTTTTAGGTCAACTTCTGCCACCTAGTAAATTGCAACTTTAGTATGTTAAATGGTGCTTGGTAGCCTAAAAAAGTTAATTAGCTTCCAAAGTATTTAACTTATTTTTACGGAGTGACTTACTGGAAGAATCTTGCTGATTTTGGAGTATAATATGAATATATTACTATTATTAATAAAACTATGTGATATTATTTCATGATTTGACATTAACTTGTGTATTCTAAAGACATAAAACACTAAATTAATTTTTCCTGAGCAGCAGCTGCCATTTAGTGCCCAGAAGTAATTTACAACTAATACCTGATGCCTTAAGACTTCCATAGCTCCTGAGAATAAACAGTATATCCCTAGAATATTTTTCTCATCATCATTTATCATTATGCCTAGTATTATGAAAGTGAAGCATATAATTATAGCTTTTTCAGTATATCATTCTCATTTCTTTTTTATATTCTGTTTTTATATTTCATGTGAAAAAAATCACCACTTACATTGTTCTGCATTTCATTCTTTTGTTTGGATAGTTAGATTTTAACCTAAGTTATTAAACACGTTATACTCCTCTAGTTATCTCTATCAGTACCAAGTACAGGAAAAAAAAAGCACATGAAGACTTGCCAATTGTTTTTGTTTTACCTGTTATTTAATTTTACTCATATTTTAAAAAGCAGGCATTTGAAAAACTGAACTATCCTATCTATACCTTTGCTTCCTGTTTTTCTAGGTTTTCCACACTTTATATTTAAAACATATTTATAACAGAAATACCATGTCTAAAACAGTTTAGAAAACACAGTTTAACTGTTTTAATAGCACAATGTATAATCTAGTTCTGTTACAGTGCCAGGAATTCATGGGAATTTCTTGCTATGTACAAGGAAGAAATCGTTTCTACTCTTGTTTTATCTTCAGCTTTGAAGTTACATCCTCTTGATCCTCTTGACTTTTACCTGAATGCTTAAGTATGCTTTAAACCCTGAGTCACACTTGACCTTGGTTGTGGTCTGTAGTTCAATGACTCAATATCGAATAGGTCTGAACTTGTTTTTTGTAAAAGATGCTTCCAATAAGTATGTTACTTCTTTAGCCTTCTGTGTAATTTTCTCTTGTTTAGGACCTAAAAACCTTAAATAGATGGTCTTTCCTCTATATCCCATGAATCCTGAATGTGTAGTAATAAATTTGTTTGGGGTTAGTTCTTCTTTATTAAAAAATAATTTTTTACAGAGTGCACACTTCTAGGCATTTTATAGAATACAAAGGATATAAATATGAATTTAAGTGTCCTCGGGCTTCCCTGGTGGCGCAGTGGTTGGGAGCCCGCCTGCTGATGCGGGGGACGTGGGATCATGACCCGGTCTGGGGGGATCCCGCGCGGCTGGGCCCGTGGGCCATGGCCACTGGGCCTGCGTGTCCGGAGCCTGTGCTCCACGACGGGAGAGGCCACAACAGTGAGAGGCCCATACCACAAAAAACAAACAAACAAACAGACATACCAGAACTGCAAATCTCAGTGAGAAATCAGTGTAGCTCACTTTAAAAAAAAAAAGTGTCCTCACCTTCAAGAAGCTTACTGTCAAGCAGCAATGGCAATTACATAAATAACTTCAGTAAATATGAGTGATATGACGTAGACAAGGTATAGAATTGTAAAATATATATATATATATCAATCTAGTAGGGTATTACATTATTAAGATTATATGTAACTTTCTGTGCTTAGATCTTTATCAGTGGAAGACTCTGAACTGTATTTAATAAATGTTTTGCAGTCTAGAATGATTTCTGACTTAGAATGACTAATGAACCTGCCTCTGAGAGTATTGTTTTTCTGTCCTTTCAAACAAAATACTCATCTAAAAGTTTTTACAAATTGCTAATGAGTGCAAACCTTTTAGATCAAACCATCCCTGAACTTCCTCTGTTATTTGAGTTAATTTTAACAATATTTTCCCAATCTAGCTAATCACATTAATACAAAAGGTCCTGTTCTAACATCTGTCTATTTTAACATAAATTCTGAAATACTGACATAAATTTCAGAATAAAGTGGACAATATCTTTTTCTTTCTTTTTTTAAACTAAATAACCTCTTCCTTTATTCTTGAAATAGTTGCTTCTACTAGGTCCTATAGTCCTACTCTTATTCTTACTCTAACCATATGATTCTAGAAAAATCTTTCATATTTTACTATAGTCCCATTAACTGCAAGTTCTTGGTCCAAGAGAAGGTGCTGATATAAGATAAAATAACCAGAGAACATTTCTGTAATTTCTCAAACTTAATTATTCAAAAATCTTAAGTGGCAGAAATATTAAAATATACATCTCAAGACTTGGGCAGCATGAAATTAAAGACAGTATTTGGTGAGGAAAAAATGAAACAACCTTTCAGAGAATTAAAGAGGAAGGAGACAGAAATACCTAGAAGCATTTAAGCCTATAGTTACAAATATTACTGTATCCAATTGCATTGTTAAACTTTTTCATTTGACAGCTTTTTTTTATTCTGCTACCTTTATTTAAACTAATTCAAGTAACAAAAATTATCATATGCAATCCAAAGGATAATTGAATAATGCATGGATATAAAGCACTAAAAGAATAGATTTTAGGAAACCATGTTTTGGAGGATAATACTAGAATCTAATATATATGTATCCCCACATGACACACCATTTTTTTCTCATCTTCTTGTGGTAATAATGTTTTCCTCTAATATTTGGAGCGTGTCAAACAAGTTATGTTTATTTAAAATATCATACACTTATGACATTAAGGTTAATATATGCACATGATATTTAATTCAGTACTTTAAGATTAAATGATGACAGTTGATGGCATTCACATAAAGTAAACAGCAAATCAGGATCAATATACTGAAATCAATTTTAGAAATGCAATCAAGAAACAAAGCTTTTTACTTTTTTTAACATTATACACCTATAATTAAGAAAGCACCAGTTTACATTAAGGTAAACAAGAGAGCGGAAAAAACAAGTCACGACTCAGTATTCCCCATTTGTTATTATTTATTTTATTTAAACTAAATTATTTAACTTTAAAGTACTCTCCCCAATGACTAGCATTATTTAGAGAGAGTAGTATGGACATTATGACAATAAATGTGATATCTTTAGAGTAAGACTTTCATTTGTGTAGTTTGGGTTCTTGGAGAAGGATATGCTTGACGTGGAGGAGATTTTATTGTGAGAAATACCCGTGAGGGAAAGTGAGGGTGGGCAGGGAGGCTGGAAGAGATTTCAGACTGCAGTGCAAGTTTGACAACACTGTCAGAGACAGAAGACCTGTCGGTTGGATAGAAAGAGTCTCAGAGTGCAGTATGGTTATTAGAAATTTTCAGCCAAAGCCACCCATCAGAAGAGTCCCACGTCTTGCAAAAATGAGCCTGCATCTGTATCCTTGCTGCATTTAGTCACTGGCTAGAAACAGCCCAGGAGACACCTGGCCTAGTGCAAATGCACTGCTAGATTCAGAGAGCAGAACCTGGGACCAGCAGTCAATTACACTGCATGAGCAGGAGATCTGAATATTGTATTTTATGCCTGCCACAGTCCATACTTTGTGTCATAGTGGTCTATTTCTCCACATAAGTTTGGAGAGCAGCTCATCCTTGACTCCTGTGGGCTTCCTTCCCTAAGAGAAAACTCAGAAGACAGAAATGAGTGGGAAGAACTATAAACTGTCACAGCACTTGATTTCGTGATTGAAAGTAATTCTCATCCTCTCCTCCAATTTTTTTCTTCCAGTTTTACTGAGGTATAGTTAACATACAGCACTGTATAAGTTTAAGGTTTACAGCATGATTGATTTGATTTACGTACATTATGAAGTGATTATCATAAGTTTATTTAGTGAACATCCATCATCACATATATATATAAAATTAAATAAATAGAAAAAATTTACTTAGGATTTACTCTCTTAAAAACTTTCATAGATAACATAAAACAGTGTTGATTATATTGTACATTACATCACTAGTACTTATTTATCTTATAATTGGAAGTTTGAACCTTTTGACTGCATTCACTCAACTCCTCTTCCCCCCAACCCCTGCCTCTGGTAACCATAAATCTGATCTATTTTTCTGTGAGTTTGTTTTTGAAGTATATTTGACCTACAACACTATGTTATTTCCTATTACACAACATAGTGATTTGGTTTTTCTATACATTTCAAAATGATCACCATAATAAGTCTGTCATCTATATCAGCATAAAAAGATAATATATAATTATTGACTATATTCCCCAAAATGTACATTTCATACCTGCGACTCTTTTATTTTGTAACTTAAATTTGTACCCCTTAATCTCCCTTACCTATTGCTCTTCTTCCTCCATCCTTTTCCCCTCTGGCAACCACCTGTGTGTTCTCTGTATCAATAATTATGTTTCTGTTTTGTTCATTTGTTTTGTTTTTTAGATTCCACATTCAAGTGAAATCATACAGTATTTTTCTTCCTTCCTCTGTCTGACTTAGCTCATTTAGCATAATACCCTTGAGGTCTATCTGTGTTGTAACAAATGGCAAGGTTTAATTCTTTTATGGCTGAGTAATATTCCATTGTATCTATGTACCACATATTTTTTATCCATTCATCTATCTATGGACACTTAGGTTGCTTCCATGTCTTGGCTATTGTAAATAATGCTGCCATGAACATAGGGGTGCATATATCTTTTTGAATTAGTATTTCATTTTCCTTGGATAAATACCTAGGAGTGGAATTGCTGGATTATATGGTAGTTGTATTTTTAAATTTTGGAGGAGTCTCCATAATTTTTCCATACTGGCTGCACCAATTTACACCCTCACCAACAGTACACAAGGGTTTCCTTTTCTCCACATACTCACCAACAATTGTTATTTGTTGTCTTTTTGATAATAGCTATTCTGACAGGTGTGAGTTGATATCTCATTGTGGTTTTGGTATGCATTTCCCTGACAATAAGTGACTTTCAGAATATTTTCTTGTGCCTGTTGGCCATTTGTATGTCTTCTTGAAAAAATGTCTATTCAGATCCTCTATCCATTTAGTTGGATTGTTTGTTTTTTTGACATTGAGTTATATGAGTTCTTTGTATAGTTTGGATATTAACCCCTTATTAGACATATTGTTTGCAAACATCTTCTGCCATTTAGTAGATGGCCTTTTCATTTTGTTGATAGTTTTCTTCACTGTGCAAAAGATTTTTAGTTTGATGTAGTTCCATTTGTATACTTTTGGCTTTGTTTCCCTTTCCTGAGAAGACTTATCCAAAAAAAAAATTACTAAGACCAATATGAAAGAGCATATTGCCTATGTTTTCTTCTAGAAGTTTTATGGATTCAGGTCTTACACTTAAGTCTTTAATCTATTTTGGATTTATTTTTGTGCACGGTGTGAGAGTAGTCAAGCTTGACTCTTTTGCATATAGCTATGCAGTTTTCCAAGCACCATTTATTGAAGTGGCTGTCTTTTTCCCTCTTTTGTATATTCATGCCCCCTTTTTTGTTGATTAATTGCCCATATAAGAAGAGATTTATTTCTGTGCTCTGTATTCTTTTCCATGAATCAATGTGTCTGTTTTTGTGCCAGTACCATACTGTTTTGCTTACTATAGCTCTGTATAGTCTGAAGTCAGGGAGCATGATACCTCCAGCTCTCTTCTTTTGCAAGTTTGTTTTCCCCATTCAAGGTCTTTTATATTTTCATACAAATTTTAGAATTATTTGTTCTAGTTTTGTTTAAAATGCCACTGGTACTTTGTTAGGGATTGCAGTGAATCTATAGATTGCCTTGGGTACTATGTTCATTTTAACAATATTAATTCTTCCAATCCATGAACATGGTATATCTTTCCATCTGTTTGCATCATCTTCGGTTTCCTTTATTGGTGTCTTAATTTTTTTTTAACATCTTTATTGGAGTACAATTGCTTTACAATGCTGTGTTAGTTGCTGCTTTATAACAAAGTGAATCGGCTATATGTATACATATATCCCATATCACCTCCCTCTTGCATCTCCCTCCCACACTCCCATCCCACCCCTCTAGGTGGTCACAAATTGAGCTGATCTGTGTGTGCTATGCGGCTGCTTCACACTAGCTATCTATTTTACAATTAGTAGTGTATATATATAAATGCCACTCTCTCCCTTGTTCCCAGCTTACCCTTCCCCCTCCCCGTGGTCTTAAGTCCACATTCTATGTCTGCATCTTTATTCCTGTCCTGCACCCAGGTTCTTCAGGACCACTTTTTTTTTTAGATTCCATATATATGTGTTAGCATACAGTATTTGTTTTTCTCTTTCTGACTTACTTCACTCTGTAGAACATATTCTAGGTCGATCCGCCTCCCTACAAATAACTCAGTTTTGTTCCTTTATATGGCTGAGTAATGTTCCATTGTATATATGTGCCACATCTTCTCTATCCATTCATCTGTCAGTGGACACTTAGGTTGCTTCCATGTCCTGGCTATTGTAAATAGTACTGCAGTGAATATTGTGGTACATGACTCTTTTTGAGTTATGGTTTTCTTGAGGTATATGCCCATTAGTGGGATTGCTGGGGCATACGGTAGTTCTATTTTTAGTTTTTTAAGGAACATCCATACTGTTCTCCATAGTGGCTGTATCAATTTACATTCCCACCAACAGTGTAGGAGGGTTCCCTTTTCTCCACACCCACTTCAGCATTTATTATTTGTAGATTTTTGATGGTGGCCATTGTGACTGGTGTGAGTTGATACCTCATTGTGGTTTTGATTTGAATTACTCAAATGATTAGTGATATTGAGCATCCTTTCATGTGTTTTTTGGCAATCTGTATATCTTCTTTGGAGAAATGTCTGTTTAGGTCTTCTGCCCATTTTTGGATTGGGTGGTTTAATTTTATGATATTGAGCTGCATGAGCGGCTTGTATATTTTGGAGATTAATCCTTTGACAGTTGCTTCATTTGCAAATATTTTCTCCCATTCTAATGGTTCTCTTTTTGTCTTGTTTATGGTTTCCTTTGCTGTGCAAGAACTTTTAAGTTTCATTAGGTCCCATTTGTTTATTTTTGTTTTTATTTCCATTTCTCTAGGAAGTGGGTCAAAATGATCTTGCTGTGATTTATGTCATAGAGTATTCTGCCTATGTTTTCCTCTAAGAGTTTTATAGTGTCTGGCCTTACAATTAGGTCTCTAATCCATTTTGAGTTCATTTTCATTTTTGTGTATGGTGTAAGGGAGTGTTCTAATTTCATTCTTTTACATGTAGCTGTCCAGTTCTCCCAGCACCACTTATTGAAGAGACTGTCTTTTCTCCATTGTATATTCTTGCCTCCTTTATCAAAGATAAGGTGACCATATGTGCGTGGGTTTATCTCTGGGCTTTCTATCCTGTTCCATTGATCTATCTTTCTCTTTTTGGTGCCAGTACCATACTGTCTTGATTACTGTAGGTTTGTAGTACAGTCTGATGTCAGGAAGCCTGATTCCTCCAGCTCCATTTTTCTTTCTCAAGATTGCTTTAACTATTCAGGGTCTTTTTTGTTTCCATACAAATTGTGAAATTTTTTGTTCTAGTTCTGTGAAAAATACCAGTAGTAGTTTGATAGGGATTGCATTGAATCTGTAGATTGCTTTGGGTAGTAGAGTCATTTTTACAATGTCAATTCTTGCAATCCAAGAACATGGTATATCTCTCCATCTGTTTGTATCATCTTTAATTTCTTTCACCAGAGTCTTATACTTTCTTCATATGGGTCTTTTTTCCCCTTAGGTAGGTTTATTCCTAGGTATTTTATTCTTTTGGTTGCAGGCATAAATGTGAGGGTTTCCTTAATTTCTCTTTCGGATTTTTCATCATTAGTGTATAGGAATGCAAGAAATGTCTGTGCATTAATTTTGTATCCTGCTACTTTACCAAATTCATTGATTAGCTCTAGTAGTTTTCTGGTAACATCTTTAGGATTCCCTATGTATACTATCATGTCATCTGCAAACAGTGACAGTGTTACTTCTTCCTTTCCAATTTATTTATTTTTCTTCTATTTCTTTTTCTTCTCTGATTGCCTTTTATTTCTTTTTCCTTTTATTTCTTTTTCTTCTCTGATTACCATGGGTAATCCAAAACTATTTGAATAATAGTGGTGGAAGTAGACAACCTTATCTTGTTCCTGATCTTAGAGGAAATTCTTTCAGTTTTTCACCTTTAGCAATGATATTTGCTGTGGGTTTGTCATATATGGCCTTTATTATGTTGAGGTAAGTTCCCTCTATTCCTACTTTCTGGAGAGTTTTTAATCATAAATTGGTGTTAAATTTTGTCAAAAGCTTTTTCTGCATCTATTGAAATGATCATATGGTTTTTATTCTTCAATTTGTTAATATGGTTTATCACAGTGATTGATTTGTGTATATTGAAGAATCCTTGCATTCCTGGATTAAACCCCACTTGATCATGGTGTATGATCCTTTCAATGTGCTGTTGGATTCTGTTTGCTAGTATTTTGTTGAGGATTTTTGCATCTATGTTCATTAGTGATATTGGCCTGTAGTTTTCTTTTTTTGTGACATCCCTGTCTGGTTTTGATATCAGGGTTATGATGAGCTCATAGAATGAGTTTGGGTGTGTTCCTCCCTCTGCTATATTTTGGAAGAGTTTGAGAAGGATAGGTGTCAGCTCTTCTCTAAATGTTTGATAGAATTCGCTGTGAAGCCATCTGGTCCTGGGCTTTTGTTTGTTGGAAGATTTTTAATCACAGTCTCAATTTCAGTGCTTGTGATTGGTCTGTTTATATTTTGTTTTTCTTCCTGGTTCTGTATCAGAAGGTTGTGCTTTTCTAAGAATGTGTCCTTTTCTTCCAGGTTGTCCATTTTTTTAGCATACAGTTGCTTGTAGTAATCTCTCATGATCCTTTGTGTTTCTGCACTGTCAGTTGTTACTTCTCCTTTTTCATTTCTAATTCGGTTGATTTAAGTCTTCTCCTTTTTTTTCTTGATGAGTCTGTCTAATGGTTTATCAATTTTGTTTATCTTCTCTAAGAACAAGCTTTTAGTTTTATTGGTCTTTGCTATCGTTTCCTTCATTTCTTTTTCATTTATTTCTGATCTGATCTTTATGATTTTTTTCCTTCTGCTAACTTTTGGGGGTTTTTTTCCTCTTTCTCTAATTGCTTTAGGTGTAAGGTTAGGTTGTTTATTTGAGATGTTTCTTGTTTCTTAAGGTAGGATTGTATCGCTACTAACTTCCCTCTTAGAACTGCTTTTGCTTCATCCCATACGTTTTGGGTCTTCCTGTTTTCATTGTCATTTGTTTCTAGGGATTTTTTTGATTTACTCTTTGATTTCTTCAGTGATCTCTTGGTTATTTAGTAATGTATTGTTTAGCCTCCATGTGTTTGTATTTCTTACAGTTTTTTTCCTGTAATTCATACCTGGTCTCTTAGCATTGTGGTCGGAAAAGATACATGATATGATGTCAGTTTTCTTACATTAACCAAGGCTTGATTTGTGACCCAAGATATGGTCTATCCTGGAGAATGTTCCGTGAGCACTTGAGAAGAAAGTGTATTCTGTTGTATTAGGATGGAATGTCCTATAAATATCAATTAAGTCCATCTTGTTTAATGTATCATTTAAAGCTTGTGTTTCCTTATTTATTTTCATTTTGGTTGATCTGTCTATTGGTGAAATTGTGGTGTTAAAGTCCCCTACTATTATTGTGTTACTGTCAGTTTCCCCTTTTATGGCTGTTAGCATTTTCCTTATGTATAGAGGTGCTCTTATGTTGGGTGCATAAATATTTACAATTGTTATATCTTCTTCTTGGATTGATTCATTGATCATTATGTAGTGTCCTTCTTTGTCTCTTGTAATAGTCTTTATTTTAAAGTCTATTTTGTCTGATATGAGTATTGGTACTCCAGCTTTCTTTTGATTTCCATTTGCATTTACCATTTTCTTAATTGTTTTGGGTTTGTTTTTGTAGGTCTTTTCCTTCTCTTTTGTTTCCTGCCTAGAGACGTTCCTTTAGCATTTGCTGTAAAGCTCGTTTTGTGGTGCTGAATTCTCTTAGCTTTTGCTTGCCTGTAAAGTTTTTAATTTCTCTGTCAAATCTGAATGAGATCCTTGCTGGGTAGAGTAATCTTGGTTGTAGGTTTTTCTCTTTCATCACTTTAAATATGTCCTGTCATTCCTTTCTGGCTTGCAGAGTTTCTGCTGAAAGATCAGCTGTTAAGCTTATGGGGATTCACTTGTATGTTATTTGTTGCTTTTCCCTTGTGGCTTTTAATATTTTTTCTTTGTATTTACTTTTTGATAGCTTGATTAGTATGTTTCTTGGTGTGTTTTCCTTGGATTTATCCTGTATGGGACTCTCTGGTTTTCCTGGAATTGATTGACTATTTCCTTTCCCATATTAGGGAAGTTTTAAACTATAAACTCTTCCAATATTTTCTCAGTCTCTTTCTTTTTCTCTTCTCTGGGACCCCTATAATTCGAATGTTGGTGCCTTTAATGTTGTGCAAAACGTATCTGAGACTGTCCTCAATTTTCATTCTTTTTTCTTTATTCTCCTCTGTGGTAGTTATTTCCACTATTTTATCTTCCAGATCACTTATCAGTTCTTCTGCCTCAGTTATTCTGCTATTGATTCCTTCTAGAGAATTTAAAATTTTATTTATTGTGTTATTCATCACTGTTTGTTTTTGCTCATTAGTTCTTCCAGGTTCTTATTAAATGTTTCTTGTATTTTCTCCATTCTATTTCTAAGATTTTAGATCATCTTTACTATCATTATTCTGAATTCTTTTTCAGGTAGACTGCCTATGTCTTCTTCATTTGTTTGGTCTGGTGAGTTTTTACCGTGCTCCATCATCTGCTGCATATTTCTCTGTCTTCTTATTCTGCTTAACTTACTGCATCTGGGGTCTCCTTTTCACAGGCTGCAAGTTCGTAGTTCCCATTGTTTTTGGTGTCTGCCCCCAGTAGCTAAGGTTGGTTCAGTGGGTTTTGTAGGCTTCCTGGTGGAGGAGACTGGTGCCTGTGTTCTGGTGGATGAGACTGGATCTTGCCTTTCTGGCGGGCAGGACTACATCCAGTGGTGTGTTTTAGGGTGTCTGTGACCTTGTTATGATTTTAGGAAGCCTCTCTGCTAATGGGTAGGGTTGTGTTCCTGTCTTGCTAGTTGTTTGGCATAATGTGTCCAGCACTGGAGCTTGCTGGCCTTGGTGTGTCCAGTGGGGCTGGGTCTTAACATTGAGGCAAAGATCTCTCAGAGAACTCTCACTGATTGATATTACATGGGGCTGGGAGGTCTTTGGTGGTCCAATGTCATGAACTCAGCTCTCCCACCTCAGAGCCTCAGGCCTAACAGCTGGCAGAGCACTAAGACCCTGTCAACCACGTGGCTTTTGGGAAGTCTGAGGTCTTCTGTCAGTGTTCAGTAGGTGTTCTGTAGGAGTTGTTCCACATGTAGATGTATTTTTGATGTATTTGTGGGGAGGAAGGTGAGCTCCAAGTGTTACTCCTCTGCCATCTTGAAGGCCCTCTATCTTCACACCTCCTGTTCCTAGAGGGTCCACATTTCATCTGGATAAAGGTGATATGCCTGAAGTGTATCTCACTGCCAGAAGGTGAATTCTTCTTTGGAAGAGAGCACCATCATCCAGAGTCTTAAAATTTTGTAAAGTTGTACAGCACAGGTAACTCTGCTCAATATTCTGTAATAACCTCACAGAGTGGTAGAGCCAAGGCCAAACCTCTCAGTGCAGAAATGGGTTTGGTCTCCTCTCTCTCTCCCTGCCACTCCCCACCCCCCAAACTGGTGTCTTCGTTTTCTGAGTACACGTCATTTACCTCCTTAGCTAGATGTATTCCTAGGTATTTTTTTTTTGATGGGGTTGTAAATGGGATTATGTTCTTAATTTTTCCTTCTGATAATTTGTTGTTAGTATATAGAATGCAACATATTTCTGCATGTTAAATTTGCAACTTTATTGAATTCATTGATGAGTACTTCCTCCATCTTTAATTTTAAGTTTCCCTAACCTTTAACAACCAACTCTGCAAATCTTCATGCCTTAGTTGATGGTGTGACTCAAACCTTGCTTCCTTCTTAATCTAGAATTGATGCACAAGTACATTCACAATGTTAGTAGGACAAAGGGGTATGCTCAAGTAATTTACCTGGTTTCCACACATATTCCATCCCAGTGTTTGAAAGGATCTCTCTCACCTCCTGGTGATTACAGTCAGCTGCCATCTCAGGATGATGACTCCTCTTCACTTCTGCTGTTCTCTGTACATAATGATTCCAAAGTGCATCTGAGGCAGCTATGGTATAAAGCTCAATAGGACCTTTGCTAATCTCCAGGCAAGTGAGTACTTGATTTGTAAACTAGGACTAACGAATCCACAGAGCCCTGATTTTTATGGACAGAAACCCCCCAGATCCCAGTGGATCATTTGGAGTGATGTTAAGAAGACCACTCGTGTTTTACCCATTGCTTCCCAGACTCACATATTCTTCCTTTTGGGGTCTCAGACCCATATAGAAGTCTCTAGTTTAATGCATATACTGCATCTGGAAGGATAGCATCCTGTACTTTCAAAGTATTCCCTCTGAGAGGGAGCTTCAGGTGTGCCTTTAGAAAGAAATTCCAGCATTCTGTGAAACTGGCTATTTCTGGATGTTGAGGTATGTGATACAAGTAGTTTATCCCAAGGTGATAGACCCATTTCATCACCATCTCTGCTGTGAAGTTGGACATTCATAGCAGCAGTACCAAAACTGGCCTTGGAAAATAAGAATCTATCCTACTGGATCTATGCATAGCTTCCATCACGGCCATCATGGCCACTAATTTTTTTTTTTCTTGCTGTACACAGGCCTCTCACTGTTGTGGCCTCTCCCGTTGTGGAGCACAGGCTCCGGTTGCACAGGCTCAGCAGCCATGGCTCACGGGCCCAGCCGCTCCGCGGCATGATGGCCACTCATTTTTTGTATCCATGATTCCCATTCCAGAGTAGCCAGTAGTGAAGTGACTACTATCAACTGATTAAATAACTTGTATACTGGATTATTCAGTGCTTCTTCATTGGTGAATGCTTCCTCATAGGTATTAATGTGTGGTACAATAATCTTAACACTTCACTGCCATTGTCATCCATCCATTCCTGTGCATCTTTCCACCAAGATTGCCTTTTCTCCCATCTTCAATACTTTTTTTTGCAAACTCCCAACCAAAAGCCCAGGACATTTGTTGATACCTAAGAATTTATATATTCTCACTTTGGGCCACTTTCTTCTCAAACAGTGTGAATGACCAAATGAACCACTTATAACTCTTCACATTCAGAAGATTTTCCCTCTCTATTCTCTTTTAAGAAAAGGTCTGAATGTACCCATAATGAAATCGTTGGTAATATTTCAGCTTGTAACCAGTTACAGTGTGAACCAAACATAAAGCTCAGGCAATTTCTTCCTCCTTCATCTAGTTGTATATCCTCCACTCCTATGCCAGTAGCTATAGCTCTGAGCTAGGGGAGGGACACTGCTGCACTTATGGTGGGTGACAGAGTTGTTTGGGCTATATACTCAGGCAGCTAATTTGTGCTCTCTGGTCCTGCTTGGGCTTAATGTGATATTTTCATGATATGATGGACTGCTTCTGGGCTCATCCTACTTTGTGATTTGACAGATTAACAGAACCCAACTCAAAACAGGTAGTTTCAGAAATGAGCCTATTTGCTTTCCATGGTCAAGTGTTTAATCTCTTCCAGAAGATCTCAGTATCTTATAAGAGCTACTTTACAAACTGTGTAATACTATTCTGTGATGAATGGTCTTGTTCCAGCATCCAAGAGGGCTGCATTTGTATTCTACCTCTAGGACTTGCCATAAGTTCCATATTGCATCTTTTCCTACCACTGAAACCTCCCACACCATAGGATCTGCCAAAATATATGGCACAGGGTCAGAGTTGCTTGCATCACTGTTTCAATCTACTGCAGAGCTTAATCTTAAACCTGGCCCTGCACAAAGCTGACTTCCATGTCACATAGGAAATAGGACAGATCAGTATTCCTAAATTGAAAAGGTCTAGGTTCATAAATTTTCCATGGTCCATGAATCTTCATAGAATATATGTCTCACCATCTGGAGAGCATGTGTTTAAAGGTCTTTCACATACAAGCTACCTCTTGCTTATATTATCCAATCAGCATGATGTCATTTATGTAACGGATCAGTATGATATTCTGTAGGATGTTCAGGTGATCCAGATCTCTTTGGAATATATAATGACAGAGAGTGGGGACATGAACATAGCACTGAGGCAAAAGTGTAAATGAATATTGTTGACTATCTCACATGACTAGAGTTTCTTATACTCATTTCTCACTGAAATGGAGAAGAATACATTTGTGAAACCAAGGGCCACATATCTTATGTATGAAGTTTTATTAATCTGCTCTAGCAAAGATGACATATTTAACCCTGAAGCTGTGATCAGTATGTGACTTGGTTAAGGTTTCAGTAGTCTATAATCATTTTACAAGTTTTTATCCAGTTTCTAAAAGGGTCAGACTAGTTAGTTAAATTGAGATATAATAGGAACTAAACCCCTACGTCTTTTAGATATTTATATCTTTAACAGTGACACCAATCTATTATCCTGCCAGGGATGCTATACTAATTTTTACGGATTATTTCAGCTTAGGTGATGGACTGTTTCTGAGGTTGCCACATGGCTTATTCTGTAAGCCAAACAACCTAACATCAGGCTATTTCAAATGACAAATATTCCAATTATACAGACAGGGATTGGGATAATTATCATTGGGTAGGTCTGCAGAACCATTGTGCACACTGTAAACTGTAATTTAGTCAAGTCTTCATTTATTGCATGAAACCTGTAAGCCCTCACCCTGAGAAAGGGAGTTACTATGATGCTTTATGTTTCTAGGTATCAATGTCAGTACAGTTCTTATGTTTAATAGTCTTTAAAATGTCTGAATAGTTTCCTTATCCAGGGCACGGTTGCTTATGTAAATGGCCATAGATCCCCTTAGGGGAAGAATCATCATGGTATATACTGGCCACATAGTTGCAGGTTCTTTATTCTAGGGACCTGGACACCTCTTTAGTGAGTGGGCTCCAGGTCTGAAAACTGGTTTAAGTTTAACTAAATAAGGGGATTGCAACTTTTTATTGGAGAAACTGTACTTTTCATCTTAATCCTCCATTCTTTCATCTTTTTCTTCTTTTTTGCTTGTATAAAAGATGAATAAAATTAATACACCTCTAGCAAGAATGATCAAGGAAAAGAGACACAAAGAGGGAGGAAAAGAGAGACAGAGACAGAGAGACAGAGAGAGAAAGGAACACAAGTCAGTCCAAAATATCAAAGTGAAGGAGGAGACATCACTACCACCACTGAACGCTGCAAACATTAAACTATAATTCAGGAATATCATAAACCACGTTATAGCTATAAATATGAAAATTATAATGATATAAGCAAATTTTTTACAAGAAAAGATATACCAAAGCTTTCCTCAAATGAAAAATAGAAATGGAATTTTCTATTTAACAACTCTTCAATAAAGAAAATTCCAAGTTCACATGGATTAACTAACGAATTCTACCAGCATTTAAGGAAGACATGCTATGCCTCCTTCACAAACTATTTCAGGAAATAGAAGGTGAGAGAACAATTTCTAACTTATTTTATGAGAGCAGCATCTCCCTGATACTAAAACCAGTGAAACACTTTACAAAGAAATAATTTTACAGACCAATATTTCTCATGAATATAGGTACATAAAGTATCAACAAAATTTTATCACATAGAATTCAGCTGCATATAGAGAATGTCATGACCCAGTGGGATTTATCCTGAGAACTAAACATTACTACAACATTTGAAAATCAATCAAAGTAATTGATTATGAAACACAAAAAGAAAAAAACAATTCATGTAAATATATGACAAAAATAATTAGACAAAATTTAAAATGCAATCATTATAAAAACTTCCAGCAAACTAAGAATAAAGGAGCTTTCTCAACCTGACAAAAGGTATCTAAGAAAACCTTTAGGTAACATCATACTTACTGGTAAAAGACAAAATGTTTTCTATCTATGATTAGAAACAAGGCAAAAGTGTCTGCCCACTTCATTTCTATGCAATAGCATATGGAGGTCCTAGCAAGTGCAATGACACAAAATAATAATAATAATACAAATATGAATAAATAGCAGATTTGGATGAGGAAGAAATAAAACTGTATATTAATCTATATATTTTGTGTTTAAGTCCTATCCAAAATAAATGAGAACCTTTCAAAATTATTTAATAAAACAAAAAAAAATTTTTTTCAAGGGATTCTTAGAGAATGCTTATCTTTTTAAAAAATTTAATTTATTTATTTATTTGGGGCTGCATTGGGTCTTCATTGCTGCATGTGAGGGCTACTTTTTGTTGCGGCACACGGGCTTCTCATTGCAGTGGCTTCTCTTGTTGAGGAGCATGGGCTCTAGGCATGTGGGTTTCAGTAGTTGTGGCATGTGGGCTCAGGAGCTGTGGCTCGTGGACTCTAGAGCACAGGCTCAGTAGTTGTGGTGCATGGGCTTAGTTGCTCCGCGGCATGTGGAATCTTCCCAGACCAGGGCTTGAAACAGTGTCCCCTGCATTGGCAGAGATTCTTAACCACTGTGCCACCAGGGAAGCCCCCCAAAATTTTTAAAGGGCATAAAACTTGACAAACAATGAACATACAATACATTGACAGTGACATGATGGTCTATGTTGAAAATCTGAAAGAATTGACAAGAAAAATTCTGGAACTAATAAGTGATTATAGCAAGGTTTTCAGGTACAAGGTTAATGTAGAAAAATATTGGTTTCCTATAAAGTAGCAATGAGCAAGTGGAATTTGAAATTAAATATACATTACCATTTACATTACCACCAAGAGAAATAAATGCTTAGATATAAATCTAACAAAGTATGTACAAGATGTATGTGAGGAAAATTACAAAACTCTGATGAACAAATTTAAAGAACTAAATAAATGGAGAGATTCATGGATAGGAAGACTCAATATTGTCAGGATGTCAGTTCTTCCTAAATTGATCAGTTGATTCAAGGAATCCCAACCAAAATACCAGCAAAATATTTTACAGATATTGATAAACTGATTAGAAAGTTTATATGGAGAGGCCAAATACCTAGAATAGCAAACACAACACTGAAGAATAATAAAGTTGGAGGATTGATGTTGACTCCAAGAATTACTAAAAAGGTACAGTAATTAAGACAGAGTAATACTGGTGAAAGAATAGATAAATAGAGCAAGACTAAATAGAGAGCCCAGAAATGGACCGCCATAAATATATTGTACTGATTTTTGAGAAAGAAGTAAAGGCAACACAATGGAGCAAAGATACTCTTTTCAGCAAATGTTAATAGAACAACTGGACATTCACATGCATAATAATGAATCTAGATACAGACTTTATACTTTTCACAAAAATTAACTCAAGGTGAGTCATAGATGTAACTGTAAAATGCAAAACTATAAAACTTCTAGAAGATAGCATAGGATAAAACCTGGGCGACCTTGGGTATGGTGAAGCCCTTTTAGATCCAAAACCATGACACACTTATTAATAGAATGTCCAAAATCTGGAATACTGCAAATGCTGACAAGGATATGGAGCAACAGAAACTCTCACACAGGAACTTATCTAGTGGTTAAGTGTCTGCGCTCCCAATGCAGGGGGGCCGGGTTTGATCCCTGGTCAGGGAACTATATCCTGAATGCCACAACTAAAGATCCCGCATGTGGCAGCAAAGATCCCACATGTTGCAACTAAGACTGGACACAGCCAAATAAATAAAAAAAATTTTTTTTTAAAGAGAGAAATTCTCACATATTGCTGGTGAGAATGCAGAATGGTACAGCAACTTTGCAAGACAGTTTGGCTGTTTCTTATTATACTAAACATACTTTTACCATACAATCCAGCAGTCAGACTCCTGATATTTACCCAAAGTAGTTGAAAACTTATGTCCACACAAAAACCTGCATGTAAATGTTGATAGTAGTTTAATTCCACAGTTGCCCAAAGGTGGAAGTGTTACCGAGTCCGAGCTCATACTGCTTTCCACACGACAGGCCAGTAAATCAAGAGACGAGTTGTTGGGGCATGGAGCTGCAACTTTATTCAGAAAGCCAGCAGACTGAGAAGATGGTGGACTCGTGTCCCAAAGAACCATCTTCTTTGAGATAGAATTCAGGTTTCTCTTATACTAAAATGGGAGGGGTGAAGTCCAGTGTTCCAGTCAGACTCCGGAGAGGACATGTTAACTTCTTCCTTCCTGCAGCCATTTACATGTGAGCCTGGTCATTGTTTCCTGTGAGCTATAAAAAGCTATTTTAGCTTAACACTTATTATGTGGGAGGCAGGGTTCCAAGAGTTTGTCCATTATGTATAATTTAATCTTATAGGCAACATCCTTTTAGTGATTAACTTGTAGCAAAAGCATTGGAATACAAAGGTTAAAGTAAAAGAAACACATCCGACATGGAGTCAGATTTGTTTTTCCCTATTACAGAAGATGTCACCAGCAGGTAAATACACAAATAAACTGAAGTAAATGGAATATTATTCAGTGCTAAAAAGAAAGGAACTATCAAGCCATGAAAGACATGGAGGCACTTTAAGTGCATATCACTAAATGAAAGAAACCAATTTGAAAAAGCTACACACTGTATGATTCCAATCAGGTGACATTCTGGAAAAGGCAAAACTACAGACACAGGAAAGTGATTAGTGGTTGCCAGGGATAGAGGGAGAGAGGAGAGGTGAATAGGCAGAGTACAGAGGATCTTGGGGGCAGTGAAAATACTCTATATGATATTATAGTGATAAATATGTGCCATAATTCATCTGTCCGAACCCTTAGTATAAACAGTACCATGAGTAAACTCTAGGGTAAGCTATGGACTTTGGGTGATTATGATCAGCTAACATAGGTTCATCAAGTGTAACAAATGTACCACACTGGTGGGGGATGTTGACAATGAGAAAGGCTATGCATATGTGGAGGTAAGGGGTGTATGGAAATTCTTGGTACTTACCACTCATTTCGTTGTAAACCTAAAACTACTATAAAAATTGCTTTAAAATAATGTAAAATTGCTCATAGATATACATGTAAAATGAAAAAAGCTCTAAAATGTTTAGATGATAACACAGGAGAAAATTCTCAGGACATAGGACTTGGTGAAGAGTTCTTAGACATGACAATAAAGACATGTTCCATAAAAGAAAAAATGATATATTGGATTTCATCAAAGCTGAGGTTTTATTCTGTGAATGATTTTGTTAAGAAGGTAGAAATACTAGCTATGAACTTGGAGAAAATATTGGCAAACTACATATCTGATAAAGGGCTTGTGTATAGTATATATTCTCAAAACTTAATGCTGAAAAAAATTAGAAAATGAGCAAAAATATGAAGATAAACTACCATTTCACTGAAGAGGATATATGAATGGCAAATAAGCACATGAAAAGATGTTTAACATCACTTGCCATTAGGCAAATTCAAATTAAAACCACAGTAAAATTTCAGTACACACTTATAAAAGTAGTTGAAAATTTAAAAAAATAGTGATACTGCAATACATTGCTGGTTGGTGTAAAATGGTGGTGCCACTATGAAATATAGTTAGGCTTGATACTAGTGAAAGAGAATAGAGATGAAATTGTGATTCAATTAAGTTATTTCTTTCTTATAAAATTTATATATTTAGTGTATCACTAAATGTTAAAGTGTAATATTTATTAAATTAATCAGTGGAATGGTGGATTATAAAATGTCATGGCAATCTTTAATGAGCTTCCTGTTGATGTCTAAAACCACACTGCAGCTCTTCTGCTGGTCGATCTTATTGGTGTAGGGCAGCAGTTGGGTCTGCAGTTCCTTCAGCTCCCATCAGCTCATCTTCATCTCAGTCAGCTTCCTGGGTCACCTGACCTGTGAAAATGAACATTGACAAACCCATATATCTGCAACTCACATTCCTTTCTAAGTATAGTATATTTCCTTCACTATGTAAAGGCTTCCATGCCTCTCCCCAGTCAATGAACCACCCACAAGTAGCAACTTTTATGATTATTTTCATGACTCACTAGGTCTTCCAGTTCTAGAATTTCATATAAATGGAAATATATAGAGTATACTCTTCTGTGTTCAGCTTCTTTCACTCAGCATATATGTGAGATTCATCTATGTTGTTGACTATCATTTCCACATCACTTTGTAATACTAAGTAATGCTCCATTGTATGAATATAAATAATTTTTAAATTCTCTCACCTTTAATAGATTTTTTTATTGCTTTCAGTTTGGGGATTTTATGAATAAAGCTGCTCTAAAAATCATGTAAACTTATTGATATATGTTTTTATTTCTCTTAGGTAAAAACCAAGGGTAAAATTGCTGAAGCAAGTCACAGGTGCTCCCCACATTCAAAAAGGGATTATATAAGGACATATACTAATCAGAGGTTACCATAGGGTGTGTGCTCCCCCCAATATGACATAGAATTCTTAGTTGATAGTATTGTGGGTTTTTTTGTAATACTTTAAATATGTTGTTCCATTGACCTCTAGTCTCCATTTTTATGAAAAACCAATCGTCATTCATATACTCTACAACTGTTATCCTGTATGTAATCTGTTCTTTTATTCTGACTGTCTTCCAAATTTTCTTTGTCTTGATTTTTCAACAATTTGACTATAATGTATCTGGTTGTGATTTTCGTTGTTTTACCTTGATTGGGGTTCACAGAGCTTTGATCAGTAAGTGTATGGTTCTCACCGTATTTGGGAAATTTGAATCCATTAATCTTCAATTTTTTTTTCCTGCCTCATGTCTCTCATCTTTCCCTAGACTCCAGTTGTATACATGCTGACTGCTTAAAATTATACCACAGGAAACTGAGGATACATTCATTTTTTTTTTTTCATTCATTTTTAAAACTATTTTTTTCTATCCTTCCGCTTTTAAATTTTCTAGTGGTCTATCTTGGACTAAAATATAGTCAATTTTTCCTGCAATCTACAGTAGGCTGTTTGTTCCATCCATTTTGATATTTTACTTCTCAATTCTTGAATTTCAATTTGCTTCTTTTGCATTACATTCATTTCACTGTTGTGATTAACTCACACATTTATTTACAGTGACTATAATTTCCATTGAACTCTTCAAACATGTTTAAAATAAATGCATTAAATTCTCTATTTCTAAATTTCAAACTCTTGTTTGTGTTCAGATTCACTTCTTGTTCTCTTGACCGTTGATCCCATTTTCCTGTTTCTTCACAAGTAGAGCAAATTTTGATTGTGTTCTGGATGGTGTAGATGCTTAATTGTAGTAATTCTGGATTCTGCTAAATTCTTTCAGCTTTCTAGCTATTGTTCTCTGCCACTGGTCCATCTGGAATCCCGTACACTTCAGTATAATTCATCATCATCAAAAGATATGAAGGGAGTTTACACAGAGATTTTGGAGCTTCTCTCTGTAACTCCCTCCTTCAATGTGTTTATTCCCTACATTCCGACTGCTTCCTTGTGTTAAATTTGTCCTCCAGCTCCTCAAGGTGGTTAGGCTGCAGATGTTCCAGACATCTTGTATGAATCCTGGAGAGTGGTTCAGAGAAAAGTCTGCACACATGATCATCTCACCTATTGCAACCCCACTCCTTTAAGGATCATCTCTTCCCCAATTTCTGCCTTTTTCCTGCCTCAAAGGGCCTTCAGATATATTTTTTCTTATTCCTATACCTACATATTTTCTCATATATATGTATGCATATATTTGTATATTTTTAATTCAGACATTATAGCCATTATCTGTGGGAATACTAGTTTAATACTAGCTCATACATCATTACCAGATACTGAACTGCTTCTTTATTTTTTAAATATTTATAGACAAAAATAGTACTAAGACTCTGGAGAATTAGAAGGGATTTTATAGACTAATTCAATGGAAAAGACAGGGAAGAAAAGCATGGCCCTTTAGGTAAGGAAAGGCTCTCATATCCCTGACTTTTAATTATTCATTACCATCACCAGTTATTTGTTTACTTATTAAGAAGACATAGATGGAGGAATAAGAGAAGAAGAATGTTATGAAAACATTCTTTTGTAATACCGCCATGTTATTTAGACATATTAGCCTATTTAATGATTTTTAAACTGTCAGGCTTTGGAAATACAGGAAATAAGACAGAATAACTGCCTCTAGGAAAAATATTGTCTCATGGAAGAAAAAGAAATAAAATGGTATTAAATGCTAAACACATTAATATTGCCCACATAGCATACAATGTGGAAAATTAATGTGAATAATTCATTTTTATAAAATAAATAGTGGTCACTAAGTCAGCATTATAAATGAGATGGTGCAGAATTTAGATCACATAATATTATTAGGTATTTTCCTTGAGAGAATGTGATGAAGAAATTATAGAACAAGAATACACAAAGCTTAAAAGTTCCTGAAACATGCATGATATTTCAGCGAACAGTAAGTAATTTCCCATTCTAGAAATATAGGGAAAGCCAAGTTGAGGAGAGGCTACAGTGATTCCTAGGGACCAGATCAGGGAGATCTGTGCCAAGCTAAACTGTTTGAACTTTCTATATTAGGCAATAGCAGTCTATTGTAGAATTTCAAATAGGTAAATGTCATGATCACATTTATTCTTTAGAACGACCTCTCTGGCATGTCTGGGAGGATGAACTGAAAGACGGTGAAGTTAGAGACAGTAATGTCAGTAAGGGTGCGTTTCTAACAAGCC
This sequence comes from Neophocaena asiaeorientalis asiaeorientalis, assembly GCF_003031525.2. Classification (NCBI taxonomy): domain Eukaryota; kingdom Metazoa; phylum Chordata; class Mammalia; order Artiodactyla; family Phocoenidae; genus Neophocaena; species Neophocaena asiaeorientalis. The sequence goes on along the minus strand of NW_020172671.1, from coordinate 1,905,661 downwards.
AAATAAGAGATGCTGATGACTTGAGCCAAGGTAATGTCAATGTGGATATGAAGGAGAAAATTATTCTAGGAGTTGTTAAGGGGATAGTAAGGAGATAGAATTGAGAATACTACATCCTCCTTATATGGATTTGGATATCTTAACATTCAAAATATCTTTAGTAGTTTTCTAAACTAAAGAGTAGAGAAAAGAACAAAGTCTCATATTTTCACATAACTGTCCAGAAATAGGTCTACAATGTCATTAGTAAAAAGATTATAGATACAATTTCTCTTTTTGGCAAATGCTTTTCTGTCCTCATTTCAAACAAATGGCTATAAAATTAAGTGCTGTAGAACTGTAATTAGGTGTGAATTCATGAGATGTAAGAATAGATGCTGCTCATCAGCAAAGGAAAAACGCAGAGGAGTTAAGGTTAGCAGTTTGGTATGAGGAGAAAAACATTCTAAGGATACCGTTGAAATAAATAAAATTTTTTCTTGATGTCATTAACTACTAAGTCTAGAAGGCTATAATAAAATATTTCAGAACAAAACGAGATGAATTATTTAAGATCTTTGAAATTCTGTAGAGTTGACTACCAATTATTGAAAAACCAGAGGTAATAATTACAATATTGATTTAAAAAATAATGAGACATGATAAACAAGAAAAATCAGCGAGGGAGTCATATAAACCCACCCTTGCTCTTAAGAGGGTGAAATACATTCAGTAGTTATATATATTGGCAAGACATAGAATGTCATCTTCATTATGCTGCATTCTGCCTGGTTTGCAATACACCATTTCATTATAGGCAGATATATTTGTCACATCTTTCTAAAATGCATTTAAGGGACTTCCCTAGTGGCACAGTGGTTAAGAATCCACCTGCCAATGCAGGGGACACGGGTTTGAGCCCTGGTCCAGGAAGATCCCACATGCCGTGGAGCAACTAAGCCCGTACACCACAACTACTCAGCCTGCACTCTAGAGCCCGTGAGCCACAACTACTGAGCCTGCGTGCCACAACTACTGAAGCCCATGCTCCACAACAAAAGAAGCCACCTCAGTGAGAAGCCCATGCACCCGCAACACAACCAAGAGTAGGCCCTGCTCGCCACAACTAGAGAAAGCCCACATGCAGCAACGAAGACCCAATGCAGCCAAAAATAAATAAATAAAAATTTAAAATAATATTAATAAAATAAATGAATTTAAGTTTCCTTTGAGATTGTAGGATTGGAATGGGGGAAAGAGAGAAAGACTATGCCAACAACCAAAATATTTTAACTAATAATGTACATAGGAAGCTTGTGAAGCTTTTAATTTTGTCACACTGGAATAGAAATATCAGAAATATATTTTTCTTGTATAACAATGAATGAGATGTAAGAGGAGCAGAATAGTTGATAGTTGCAGATACTTTTCTCTCCCATTCTTCATGCTTGTCTGACTAGTCTTTCTTCAAATGACTGATAAGAATGGCCCCAAACTTCATATCAAAGTCCAGTGTTTGATCAGTACTTTTATGGTATGTAACATATCTCAATAAAGCTGTTACAAAAACGACAAATAATTCAATTTACAAAGAAATTAGGATTTTCGTGGCATAAAGATTGTTTCCTCAAAAGGTGAAAATCTATATTTAATCAAATGTTGAAAAAGTTTAATATTTTTCCTGGTAAGCAGACTAAAATTATTTAAATTTTGTCATATTTCCCACTAGATATTTCAGGAAAAAATACCTACTTTATTTTAAAAACTCAGGAATTATTAGTGGGTAAGAATCTGTAAAAAAAGTCTTTATTTATTATTATTATTTTTTGGTCACACCATGCAGCTTGTGGGATCTTAGTTCCCCAACCAGGGATTGAACCTGGGCCACCACAGTGAAAGTGATGAGTCCTAACCACTGGACCACTAGGGAATTCCTCAAAAATGTCTTTATTTTTAAAGTAATTGATATAAAAATCACCTAGAAACACTCCTGACACATCAGAGGCATAAAATAGGTATGTGATAAATAATTGTTTTAATTAATGAAAATAATTATATTTTGAAAACATTTGTTTTCAAATGCATAACAAATACTCAGTATAATACTAAATGAAAACAATATTTTTCCACTCAGTTTTACCTTTTTGAAAAGAAAATCCTTCTAGAAAAATCCTCTTAAGCAAAGTTCTGTTTGTCAAGTTCTATTTGGTATTCTTTTGGTCTGTTTAATTTTTTCATTATTTACTTATGAAAAGTTTCAAAAATGCATAAAAATTGATATAATAGTACAATGAAAATTCATATATAATCAGTATTTTCTTTAAGAAAAGGGTTGGGGGACTTCTCTTGTGGCCCAGTGGTTAAGACTCCATGCTTCCAATTCAGGGGGCGCAGGTTTGATCCCTGGTCTGGGAACTAAGATCCCACATGCCATGCAGCACGGCCATAAAAATAAGTAAAAATAAATAAATAAATAAAAGGTTGTGCTCTTCGCTCAAATCTAGTTTTAAGGGAATTCCCTGGTGGCTCAGTGGTTAAGACTACACACTTCCAATGCAGGGGGCACAGGTTCCATCCCTGGTTAGGGAAGTAAGATCCCACAAGCAGTGCAGTGCAGCCAAAAAATAAAAAAAAATTAAAAATCTAGTACTAATACTTAATAAATTGATTCAAGTTCCATGTTTAATAGATGGTATTTCTTCTTGGGCTTACGACAGGAAAACTGCCCCTGAAAACAACAATTTTTAAGAATAGAGTTTACAGATTGACTTGCTGAATTATTTAAACACCTCCATTCCGAAAAATAAATATAATTTACTAAGACCAAAAATTAACTAATAAGATCCAAGGTTAAGTACTGGCAACTCCCAGGAGCTCCTGGGTAGACAGTAGTGACAATGGCAGACAAGCACACCTCCCTTCTGCTACTCTAAAGCAGCACAGCAATTGGCTAGGGCGGCAATGTGTGTAGCATTGGTGTCAGCGTTTTTTTTTTCAGGCTGAAACCTAAGCTTTGGGTTCAAGCCATGTGGGAAGTTGTGACACTCAGCTTCACTCCAGCTAAAATGAAGTTCCTGGGCTTCCCTGGTGGCACAGTGGTTGAGAGTCCACCTGCTGATGCAGGGGACACGGGTTCGTGCCCCATTCCGGGAAGATCCCACATGCCTCGGAGCTGCTGGGCCCGTGAGCCATGGCCGCTAAGGCTGTGCGTCTGGAGCCTGTGCTCTGCAACGGGAGAGACCATAGCAGTGAGAGGACCGCATACCGCAAAAAAAAAAAAAAAAAAAGATGAAGTTCCCAATGCCAGTGTATTAATAGCGTTAATTAATGTAAAATTTGTTTAAAATTTTTGATGTAATTTTTTTTTCACATCATGGCTCAAACAGGAGGCCTCTTTCAGCTAACGACACTGACTGTTTCTAAAATTCAGAATATGGTTTGGAAATTGCAGTAATGTTTTGATCAGTGATCTATACTACAGCTTGGATTATTTGCTAAGATATTTTATCATATATAAGATAGGAATAAATTAATATTATTTTATATTAATAAATTGATTAATATGTTACAGTCTTATAGTAGTTGGTAAATATTTTAATTATAACTTTTACATAAAAGTATGGAGAATTTGATGATAAATCTGCATTTTAAAGTAAATTAAATTACTTTAATGTTTTCAAAAAATTAATTTTCCCTGCTTGCTTATCCAACCTCACAATTCATTACAATTCAGTTTTTTTTTAAAAAAGATATTTCCTTACTACCACACACACCTCAGGCACTGCTGCCTTCATTCCACTGCAAGAAAGAATTTCTCTCATTCTACACACAGAACAACTAACAAATAACAAATAGACACCATTAGAAAAGAAGAGGCACAAATAAATATTGTTAGGAATGAAACATTCAAAAAATGTTATATACACCAGAGGTCTGGTCAAGTATTGAAATTTATCTTGAAAATTCTCTATTTCCAATATTGTACCCAATACTTTTCACAATAACATAGGTAGAAAGAATTGATTATTCATCAAACAATTGCAGAATACCTTCTATATTCCATAAAGTAAATACTAAGACTGGGGTTATACAGAATAAAATCAAAACCTGACTTCAGGAAATTAATAAGTCTGCAAATGAGAAACAAACATGTATGTCAATAATAGTGAAATATATGATAACAATGGCAAGAGAAGTAAGCAGAGATTATGGTGTAATCCCAAAGGAAATATCAGCTAATTCTCCCAGAGGGATTCAGAAAAAATGTTAAATAGAGGCATATACCTAAAATGAATCTTGAAAATTGATTATGTGTCTGTATGGTAGGAAATAAATGAAAGGTCTTCTAGGCTGATGAAGAAGCCTGAGGAAATCACAGAGGTGTGCAATATGACAGGTAGTGTCCGAGGGTAGTTATGTGATTATTATATCAATTAAAACTTAATAACTAAGCCAGTGATTATCTTGATATCCTTATAAATTAATGTATAAGAGAATCATTTGTAACTGTATACGCTGTATGATCATTTTATACCCACTGGAAAATTTTATAACTCATAGTACTTCATGAAATGAATTACTTATGATACAAATAATTCTGTAATTAAGAAGACATCTTAGGTACTTAGTTAGTAAAAGTGCCTCAAATTCAAACAAATATAAGACTCTTTCTAAAGATAGTATCAACCAAACCATCCATTAGAAGCATTATTCATGGAAAAGAGTACAGTCATCTAGTAGAAGAGAAAATATACTTGATAATCTTATAAACTATTAAATTTAATAGAAAAATATAAGAATTCACCAGCAGAGAAAGCATCAAGTTTGTTAAAGTTTTTGTTCAGTCAAGATTAGACAATCAAACTCTATATTCTCTAGTTATATGATTTGGCCCAGTGTCCAAAAAATGACCCAAAAAGATATGCAACTGGGAATTCTAAATCCAAGTTCAATATAGTTTTTTATATACAACATTGCCTTCTCAATGTCCCAGAGGATTTGCATAGTTTTGTGCAATGCTATTACTCCACAATATGGTGTCTCAACTGGATTTGCCCTCCAATTAATAATTACTTCATAGGCTCTATCTTATTACGCCAGCTCCAATTCAGAACCTATTTATGTTGTATCATTCACATGTAATCTCATTTCTATTTGTATTATAAAGAGATGTAATAGACTAGATGTAATAGACTAACTCATTGCAAGATACTAAGGATTAATAGCTAAAGAACACAAATGAGCACACATTCCAGCCATACTTGTATGTCACAGATCATTCAAAGTAAATGTCTACATAATTTTGATTAACATAATAAGCATGTTACATCTAAAACTGAGTTTCTGTCTTCTTTAGTAGATATAAGGATCTCTAGGTTTTATTGTGGTTACTTTGATATTTTCCTATTACTTACAAAAAAAATTGATTGGGCAAATCCAATAATTTGCCTATATTGAAGTGGCTTATATATTGCCAATGGGACTGTGAGACAAAGTTGTAGTGGCTTATATATTGCCTATGGGACTCTGAGGCAAAGTCCTAGTGTGTGTAGTTTTTAGAACTATTTAAACTTATTTACACAATTTCTACTTCATGTCCCTTTTCCTCTGGCCTGCCAACCAGAAAGTACTGACCTCGAACTGAAACTTCTGGATCTAAGGATCAGAACATGTGAGATAAATAGCAACCATTAAAATCTATCCCATGTATTCCACTGCCCTGGTATTTTCTAATGGAAAATTCAAAGTTTTAAGGAATAGAAGTGTTAGGCATCTTAAGTACTTTTGAAGTATTCATTTATTAGGTAGTCTCTCTTCCTTCAAATAATAGTAGACACTATTCCTTTTTAAATATTGCATGCTAGTTTAATAAGTGACAAGGACTGTGATATGTAGTTTATACACACAAAAGATCCCTTTGTGAGGTGTAATCTATGTAGATAAGGAAATGATGGCTTCAGTGGGTTTGATGGCATGTATGTCCAAGGTCATTCATATTATGAGTAGCAGCAATTTCAACCAGCCTGTTTTCAAAGGCCAGGAGTTTAATTAATATTGGATTGGCCAAAAAATTCTTGCGGGTTTTTCCATAAGATGTTACAGAAAGCTCCGAATGAACTTTTTGACCAACCCAATTTATGTATGCTTGCTTCAATTATATTACTGTCACTAACTCAGTCAAGATAGCAGATCCCACTGCCTATTCTGTAGCAAGCAGCACTTTCTGACTTTTGTGAAACTATATCCCTTTATTTAGAGTCTTAATTGTTTTATCATGGGGTCTGCAGAGCACCAGAGAGAATAGTCATCTGAAAACATATTTAAAGCACCCTAAATAAGAGACTCTGCTTTTAGTGTTGTAAATGTGTGTAACATATCAAAACAGTAGCTTTATAATAATTATAACCAAAACAACAATATAACTTTAGCTATGCCATGGATAATTTTGTATGTAACACTTTAATCTCAATTACTCCATGAAACAAATGTTATTATCCCTCTGTTACAGATAAAGATATTTTTCTAAGGTTACCATTACAATCATGGAAGTTCAATGGCTCAAAGACTTCATAATACTTTCAGCCAAAGCAGAGAAAACTTTCCTTTTCTAGAGCAATGTACTGAGTTGAGATTTTCTTAATATTTTCTGTTCCCTAATTTACATTTATCTAAACTGTCAGTTGAAAAGATATTAAAATTCCATAATATATAAATTCCAAAATATAATATAATTTATTTTTTTTCACTCAATGAATGAATGTGTTCACTTTTCAGAAATTGAGTTTCTTCTTCTTTTCTTTCTTTGTAAAAATAATTGTGGTGCATGAACCTTTTACTGTTTGGCCAGGAGATACTCTCCCCTGCCTTTTTTCCTGTTTGGCTTAGTCAGGAGTTTGGATACATGTTCCTGTTCAATGAATCAATGACTTAAGGCATTTGTGGTTTGTGTAAATGTGGTTGTGCTCTTGCGCTTTATAATAAACCCTAAGGATTTTAAGTACAGGCGCAAAAAGCAGTAAGATGCATTTTATTTTATATGATTTCTCTACCAGAAGTAATCAAGTATAAGACCCAAATAAAAAAATAACATCCAAAACACAATTATTTTTTGCTGAAGCTCTGTGGAGAGAAACTTAAATTTTGATGAACCTCTGAAAAGATGTTTAAGTCAGTGATTTCTGAATTTATTTTGAGGAATCTTGAAATACAGCAGCTACAGATATAGTTTTTGTCATGTAGGTAAGACTTGAGCCAATATTCTCCTAATATTGGGGAAAATATATCTTCATCCAAAGCTATGTTCAATATCCCTTAAAAATATAACATAACAAAGTATTTCTAGTGAGTGAGGACATTGATATGTGTGTTTTACACAATGGTGTACACTCAATTCTATATTATATAAACTTTTTAAGAATACAACAAATTATGTGATAAAATCAACAGTTCAACAGTCCAATTGTCTGTTACCTCAATAATTAAATGTCTACCTATTCCAAACCAGTTTGAAGATAACTGTACACTGATTATTAGAATCTTAATGATTAAGAGATGTCACTTTATTCGGAGTGTGAGGTCCAGGAAATAACAATTATATTATTCTAACTTGCCTTTGTTAAGAATAAGATACAAGTAAAATCTCACATAATTTAATTGTAAGTAACAGGATAAAGTAGTGAATTATCAAGTAATTCCAACTGAATATAAGATGATGTTGGGTGAGTTAGACTCAGTATACCTGGGAGTTTTGTTCTCATAGAGAAATTATCTGAGAAACTAATTAAATAAAGTCACTCTTGAAGACACAGTATCACTAATCTTTATTGTACTTCACTCAGGAAAAGTCACTTAATTTGATAAATTTAGTCTAATAATAGCACTCATGCAGACTATTTAAGAATTATGTATTTTACTAGAAGTAATAGATCTTCATTAAAATAATGGTTCTTTAATTCAATTATGGAAATCACAATTATCTAAATGTTTAATTTGTGGAAGAAAGAGGTTATCATTTCCCAATTATTTTTCTTTGACCACACAAAATCTTTATATTGGTCCTAAGAGATTTTTTATTCCATTTTCTAAACGACCTTGCATTTTAATTATATTCTGGCACTATAACAATTGAATAAGTCAAATTTCATTTATTTAAAATCACTATGGGTTTACTTAAATTGTGTTTGTATTATAATACATTACATTATAATATAATTTGTAATGATTCTTACAAATATGTTTCACGTGGAACTATAACTTAATGAATTGCCACCAAAATTATAAAAGGGGAGAGAAAAATCTATCAATTTTTAGTCCAAGTAATGGAGTGAAGGTAGTGGAGAGGAGAATCCTGACTTGCCAAATTTAGCAGTTCCAAACCAGAAATGCCCTCTATTATCATTTAAGATTATTACACTGAATGTTGTATATTTTATTAAAGATCTAGGACATATCTTTCTAATATAATTTTTATGATAATGGATATTTTCTATATCTGCACTGCTCAGTACAGTAATCACTAGCCACAATGTGGCTACTGAGACCTTAAAATGTGGCTAGTGGGCTTCCCTGGTGGCGCAGTGGTTGAGAGTCTGCCTGCCGATGCAGGGGACGCGGGTTCGTGCCCCAGTCCGGGAAGATCCCACATGCCGCGGAGCGGCTGGGCCCGTGAGCCATGGCCGCTGAGCCTGCGCGTCCGGAACCTGTGCTCCGCAACGGGAGAGGCCACAGCAGTGAGAGACCCACGTACTGCAAAAAAGAAAAAAAAATGTGGCTAGTGGTACAAACAGGTCTTTTGACCATATGTTACATCTTAAATTATGGAGTTTCTTCCTTCTACTTGTACTCTCTGCACAGTTTATCTGCTGATATATCTGAGTCAATCTTGAAGAAAACATGAAATATATTAGGAATTTCAGTTGTGTACCTTGTGTAGGATTGCAGTATAACTGCTTGGTAAAAGCATATGCACATATTTGGAATACGGAATTAGCCTTTGACTTATATCATTGTTGACTTTCTTCTTATGGATTGTGTTACACACCCATAAAATTGGGATTCTGTTTTTCTTTTCTTGTCTAAGACTCCATTTTCTTTTGCAACTGTAAGATACCCTTGAACCCCACTTGACTGAACACCTATCTTATAGTGATTAAATTTGTCCTGCATTATAGTCACTGACTGAGACTCTGTACTGAGTAACAACACTTCTAGATGGGAATTCCCTGGTGGTCCAGTGGTTAGGACTCTGTGCTTTCACTGCCGTAGGCAAAACACAATTCTACATATAAAAAATATTTCCGGGAATACACTACCTGGACTATTTTCTCCTCAGTTCTTCTTCTTTTTTTTTTTTTTTTTTTTTGCTAGATTATATCCTTCTTTCTAGTGAAATGCTTACTGTGTTAGAAAACATGTCATCATAATGCTTAAATTCTGCCAGAAGAGCCAATGTTTAATTTTTTAAGCCAGTATAATTTCATATTCTAGCTTCCTGTTTCTTTGCACTGAGCTGTATACTGAAATTTAACATGCTCAAAACAGAGTCAGTGCCTCATGCCACTTCTGTAATTTTTAAGAGCTTAAAACATTAGTTGAAATGGAGCTGATGTATTCAGCTTCCCATATAAACAAATTTCAAGTTTATGGGGAAATAACAATTTAATTTAATAAAGATATTACTAATTGAAATAAAAGTATTATGACCCTTTTATGTGGAAATTAAACATGTCAAAAACCTATTGAAAAAGGGTGATGGGTGAAATGAAAATTAAAGTAACAGAATTCTGTTCAACATCATAGTGGCATGAGACACTCCCTTTGTCTCTCTCCTTCAATCTGTAACCAGTAAAACTTTTATAACTCAACAAAAATTCCTCTATTCAATACACCAGGATGCAGGAGAGTTCCACACATCTGTGCACCTAAAGGTGGGTGGACTGGAACACATAGAAGAGGTGGAACTGGTGAACAACATAGGCAGTGCATACAATCCTGGACCCCCAGCCATGACAGCTGAGCCCACAACCCTAGAAAACCCAGCAGCATCAGGGGAGGTGGCACAAATGACTCCAGCCTCCTGGCCACAGTGGTGCTGATGGCCACAGAGAAATGGGAAGCAGTGGGACCTGCAACCCCATCCCCCTCCCTGCAGAGGCACCCACCACTCCAACTTCCCCCCCTGCAGTGGTGGCACTGTAAACCTGACAACGCCAGGTGTGGCAGATGTGCCTGTGACACCTAACTCCCTGCAAGCCTCCTCCAACCTCTTCCTCACCCACCCAAGGCAGTGGAGCCCACAACCCATGGATGACTCCATTAGAAAGGCAACATAATGATAATGAGTATAACAGAAGGAGAGGAGAGAAATAAGGGAGCAGAGAGAGTATTTAAAGAAACAATAGATGAGAACTTCCCAAACTTTTATCCAGGAACTTGGATAAAAGTTCATGAAGGTAACAGAACACCTAATTACCCCAATGCAAAAGGACCTTCTCTAAGATACATTATAATAAAATTGTCAAAATTCAATGAAAAAGAGAATTTTAAAGGCAGCTGAGTTAAAAAGAAGGCAACATACAAAGGAACCCCCATTAGGCTATCAGCAGATTTCTCAGCAAACTCTACAGGCCAGGAGAGAATGGAATGACATTCTCAAAATACTGAAAGATAAAAACTGTTAGCCAAGAATACCCTATCCAGCAAAGTTATCATCCAGATATAAAGGAAAAATAAAAGGTTTCCCAGACAAACAAAAGCTGAGGGAGCTCATCACCACTAGACCTGCCTTACCAGAAATGTTGAAAGAAACTCTTTTACCTGAAACAAAAAGAAAAAAATTCATAAAACTTTGAGTAAGGTGATAAAAAGATAGAATCAGAAAATTGTAACTCTATATCAGAATATGTTGTTAAACATTTCATTATAGTTAAAGATTAAAGGGAAAAAAAGCAGTAAAAAAAGCTATAGCTATTTCAATTTGGTAACAAACTCAGAACATAAAAAGGGATAATTTGAGACAACAAAACATAAAAGGGGAAGAGTAAAATGATGGAACTTGTATAGGCAAATTAATAAAAAGTCCAGAAAAAAAAAGGACTTTTATCTCTGAGACGTTTTATGCAAACCTCGTGGTAACCACACACAAAAAAAATCTAAAGTAGTAACAAAATAACATTAAAAAAAAGAACTGAGAAAAGCATCATATAAAACCACCAAACTAAAATTGCAGACAGAAGCACAAAGAAAAAGAAACTGTGGAGATCTAAAGCAACCAGTAAACAAAAGATAAGATAGCAGTACTAAGTCCTCATTTATCAATAATGACCCTAAATATAAATGGATTGAATTCACCAATCAAAATACAATGAGAGGATGGATGGATTAAAAAAAAAAAAGAGAGACCTAAATATGCTGCCTTCAGGAGACTCATCTCAAGACAAACATAAGCTCAAAGTGAAGGGATGGAAGATGATACGCCAAGAAAATGATAGCCGAAAGAAAGTAAGTATTAGCCTTACTCACATCAGACAAAATAGACTTAAGCCAAAAAAAGGTAACAAGATACAAAAATGATCATCATATGATGATAAGGGGGACAATTCATCAAGAAAACATAATTGTTTTTAATGTACGTGCACCTACATATGAACACCAAAATATTTAAGGTGATTATTAACAGACCTAAATGGAGACATTGAAAACAACACAATAATAGTAGGGGACTTTAACATCACAGCCTTAAATGAAACATTAGACCAGATGGACTTAATATATTTATATAGGACGTTCCAGCCAAATGCAGTAGAATGCACGTTTTTCTCAAATGCATATGGAATATTCTCAAGGGTAGATCATATATTGGGACACAAGTCTCAATAAACTTAAGAAGACTGAAATCATAGCAAGCATTTTCCAACCACAATTGTATGAAACTACAGATCAGTTATAAGAAGAAAGCTGGAAAAATCACAAATATATGGAGAGTAAACACATACTACTTAACAAGTATTGTATCAACAGAGAAATTAGGGAAATTTTTTAAATGCCTGAAGACAAATAAAAATTGAAATACAACATACCAAAATCTATGAGATGCAGCAAAAGGGTATTAAGAGGGAAGCAATACAAAAGAACAGACAAAAAAATCAATGAACAATCTCACCTTACACTTAAAGGAACTAGGAAAAGAAGAACAAACAAAGCCCAGGTCAGTAGTAAAAAAGTAAATAATAAAGATCAGAGTGGAAATAAATGAAATAGAGACTAAAAAGACAATAGAAAAATCAATGAAACTAAGAGCTGGTTTTTTTGAAAAGATAAACAAAATTGACAAATCTTTAGCTAGACTCACTTAGAAAAAAAGAGAGAGGGCTCAGATAAATAAAATCAGAAATGAAAGAGGAGAAATTACAATGGATACCACAGAAGTACAAAGGATTAAAACAGAATTCTATGAAAAGCTATAGGTCGATAAATTGGACAACCTAGAGGAAATGGATAAATTCTTAGAATCATCCAAGACTGAATCATGAAGAAATAGAAAATATGAATAGATCAGTCACTAATAAAGAGATTGAAACAGCAATCAAAACCTCCCAAAAAACAAAATTCCAGAACAGGATGACTTCAAAGGTGAATTCTACCAAATATTCAAAGAATTAACACCTATCCTTCTCAAATTATTCTGAAAAATTGAAAAGGACAGAATGCTTTCTAACTCATTTTATAAGGTCAAGATCATCCTGATACCAAAACCAGATAAGGACAACACAAAAGAAGAACAGTATAGGCCAATATCTCTGATGAATATGGATGCAAAATCCTCAACAAAATATTAGCAAACATAATACAACAATATATTAAAAGGATCATACACCATGATCAAGTGGGATTTATTCCAGAGATGCAAGAATGATTCAACATCCACAAATCAATCAATGTAATACACCACATTAACAAAATGAAAGATAAAATTTATATGATTGTCTCAATAGGTGCAGAAAAAACATTAGACAAGATTGAACACTCATTTATGATAAAAATTCTTAATAAAATCAGTGTAGAAGGACTATACCTCAAGACAATAAAGGCCAAATATGACAAATCCACAGCTAACACTGTACTCAATGGTGAAAAACTGAAAATTATCCCTCTAAGATCAGGAACAAGACAAGGACGCCCACTCTCACTACTCTTATTCAACATAGTATTGGAAATCTTAGCCATAAGCAATTAGTTGAGAAAAAGAAAAGGCATCCAAATTGGAAGAAAAACGGTCACTATTTGTGAATGACATGATTTTATGTGTACAAAATCCTAAAGACTCCACTAAAAAACTATTAGAAATAATAAAAATTATTAGAAATTATAAACAAGCAAAGTTCAAGGATACAAAATCAGTATACAAAAATCTGTTGCACCTCTGTACACTAACAATGAACTAGCAGAAAGAGAAGTTAAGAAAACAATCCCATTTACAATAGCAAAAAAAGAACATAATACCTAGGAATAAATTTAAAGGAGGAGATGAAAGACATTGAAACCTGTACATTGAAAACTCTAAGACATTTTTGAAAGAAACTGATGAAGACACAAAAAAATAGAAAGATATTTCATGCTCATGGATTGGAAGATTAACATTGTTAAAATGTCCATATTACCTACAGCAATATACAGATTCAATGCAATTCCTATCAAAATCCCAATGACATTTTTCACAGAAATAGAACCAAAAATCCTAAAATGTTTCTGGAACCACAGAAGACTCCAAATAGCCAAAACAATCCTGAGGAAAAATAACAAAGCAGGAGGCATCACATTCCCTGATTTCAAATTATACTACAAGGCTACAGAAATCCAAGCAGCATGATATTGGCAGAAAAAACAGACACACAGATCAATGGAACAGAATTGAGACTCCAGAAATAAACCCACACCTATATGGATAATTAATTACAACAAAGGAACAAAGTATATACAATGGAGAAAGAATAGTCTTTTCAATAAATGGTTTTGGGAAAACTGGACAGCCACATGCAAAAGAATGAAACTAGACCACTCTTTTATACCATGTACAAAAATCAACTTAAAATGGATTAAAGACTTGAATGTAGGAGCTGAAACCATAAAACCCCTAGAAGAGAACAAGGCCATATATTCCTTGACATCAGTCTTAGCAATATCTTTTTGGATATGTCTCCTCAGGCAAGGGAAACAAAAGCAAAATTAAACAAATGGGACGACATCAAACCAAAAATCTTCTGCATAGCAAAGGAAACCATCAACAAAACTAAAAGAAAGGGCTTCCCTGGTGGCGCAGTCGTTGAGAGTCCGCCTGCTGATGCAGGGGACACGGGTTCGTGCCCCGTCCCGTGAAGATCCCACATGCCGCGGAGAAGCTAGGCCTGTGAGACATGGCCACTGAGCCTGTGCGTCTGGAGCCTGTGCTCTGCAATGGGAGAGGCCACAGCAGTGAGAGGCCCGCGTACCGCAAAAAAAAAAAAAAGAAAAAAGAAAACCTACCAAGTGGGAGAAAAGATTTACAAATCATATGATAAGGGGTTAATTATAAACAGTTCATATAACTCAATATCAAGAAAACAAACAACCAATAAAAAAATGGGCAAATGATCTGAATCGACATTTTTCCGTTGCAATGGGAGAGGCCACAGCAGTGAGAGGCCCGCGTACCGCAAATGGGCAAATGATCTGAATCGACATTTTTCCAAAGAAGACATACAGATGATCAAGAGGCTGTTCTCCATTTTTGTACTTCACCCCTTCTTTTATAATTTAACTTAATGATATTTTTGATGAAAGTTAGTTTAGGTCTTCTATCTCACTTGAATTAAAATTGTGTAAGTTAGATTTACTGTTGGTACAGCAGAATGTTCTTACCAAATGTATCAATTTGAGTTTATTTAAAATGTCAAGTGCTCTAAGTAGATATAGCCAAATAACTCCATCAATGAATAGCCAGTCTTTATACCATACCAAATTATTTAAAAATAACTCTTTCTAAGTTAAAGATAATACAAAAGTGTGATTTCCACTTTTATTTACTCATTTTATAATCAAATGTAGTGTAGTAATAAAGCTCCCATTTCACCATCCACCCAATTCTCTGCCTCATTTTCTTCCTAGGTAAAACTCAGAAATGTTGATTGCTCTTAATGCTCCTTAATTTTCAATCATGATTTTATGTAATCTGGAGGAAAAGACAAGTGTACAATCAGTTTAAAATCCCTAAAATATTGTTCTATATCTTTAATTTCAAGTAGGCTCTGTGTCCCAATTCTACTATTTCTTTTAGAATTACTACCATATTCTCATGACAGAGCATAGAAAACTTACACCAATTGCTTACTTTTCTACAACACAGTAGTGACATTCAGAGATTGTGTTTACTTGCAACAGTAGCAAAAATAACTAAAAACTATTTACTGATGGGTTAGTATGTGACAGGCTGTGTGATAAATGCATTACATATGCTACTCCCTTACTCCTTCAAAGACCCCTATAAGGAATTGTTGCATAATTTGTTTTACAAGTTTGGCTTGCAAAAGATTTATATATATATACATACACACATATGTACATATATATATATACATATATATATGATATTTTTAAATTTCAAAGCTCACTATGAAAACTAATAATCAAAAAAATGGGGGCAAGATATTTTAGGAGATGCATTATCCTAGAAATATTCATGTGTCAAATAAGTACTTGAAAGTGGCTTAACATTATTAATTAAAGAAAAATGCAAATTAAAACCATAGGGAGATACCACTACATACCTATTACAATGTCTAAAATTAAAAAGATTGACCGTTGATGAGGATGTGGAGAAATTACAACTGTCATACACTGTTGGTGGGAATGTAAAATGGAACAACAACCTTGAAAAAATGTACGGCAGTTTCTTAGAAATTGAAGCTATACATACTATATGATCTTCCCACACCTCTCCTAAATATTGAACATATGTCCACACAAAGATTTATACATGAATGTGCATAGTAACTTTATTTATATTAGTCCCAAACTTGAAATAATGAAAAAAATTTAACAGATGAATAGACAAGTAAATTATACCATATACGTATAATGGAATTCGATTCATCAGGAAAAATAAGTGAACTATTGATACATGCAATGACATAGATGAATCATAAAACAATTATTCTGAGTTTTAGAAGCCAGACCAAAAAAAAAGAGATTATATATTTTAATCCCTTTTATATAAAAGTCTACAAAATGCAAACTAACCTATGTTGGTCTGCAGTAATACAGATCAATGGTTGTTGGGGGCAGGGCCAGAGAGGGTTGATGGAAGACTCTAAGAAGTATGAAGAAAATTTGCAAGTGATAGATATGTTAATTATCCTGATTGTGGTGATGGTTTTCTGATGTATATACATGTCAAAACACTTATCAAATTATGCACTCTAAATTTCAGCTTATTGCATGCCAATTACACCTTAATGAATCTGTTTTAAAATAAAGTACCTTTAAAAAAATTTTTTTATTGAAGTATAGTTGCTTTACAATGTTGTGCTATTTCCTGCTGAAAATAAGGTACCTTTTAAAATCTACTCACACAAAATCATTCTCTACATAAAATCACTGTTCTATGATACATAGGAGCAAAAATTGTGTTTGCTAAGAAAGGAAGAGGTGTGATAAAATTAATCATTTAAAATGTACATATCCTCTATTTTTATGAGAGAAGTAGGAGTTCACTTTTCAGACTTGTTTTTGATTTCTTGTTTGCCTGGTTTTGGATTGTTGCCTTTTTCTTTATTTTTTTAAGTTGAAGTTAATAATGATTTGAAGAAAAGAATTAATTTCTACCATTTATCCTCTTCAGAAACATGTATCTTCATGTTAGGTATTGTTCATCTTTACACTCAGTAGTCAATTATAATTTTACATTCTCTTCTGAGATGCATTAAAAGTTTGAATTATTTCATCTGTCACTGAATTTTTCAAGGGATTTTATATTAACCTCATTTGTTCTTCATGTACATTGTATCTTCAGGATGCCTTTGTATAAGTTTTCTGTTTCATTGCTGCTTTATATATATATATATTTACTTTTAATCTCAATATCATTTATGGCATACAGACTACAGTATACTGGCCAGAGGAAGTATGATACTTGGAGCCAAGATAAAGAAGTGAATGAAGGTTGGTGGTTACAAAAGAAATGTGACTAGAAGACAGTGATCAAGGAGGAAACTAGAATTAGAAATAAGAACAGACTGTGGTCATGTAGCAGAAGGTTCAAATTCAAGTCTGTGATGAGATCAGGAGTCAAATAAGTCGCCAGAGAGACAGACAGAGACAGGCAGACAGACAGGCATAGAGATAGAGACAGAGAGAATAGAGATACTATTTCATAAGAAACACTCTAAGGAGCCATCAGGATATAGGATCACAGAAGTTTAAAAGTTGAGAAAACGTGGGGAGTGAGGAAGTATACAAAAGTAAAATGCAAAGTAAAACTCATCCTTCTATCAGGAGATCTCTGCTTGAATAGGAATTTGCACATTTTGTGGACTAGTAATAGCAAAGCAGTGAGCGATGATGCGGAGATGACCAATGGATTAGCTTTGGTGTTTGTGTCATAGAAGCAATATTTTCTGGCACGTGGCTAACATAAAGAGAGTCTAGATCCAGTGTTTAGGGCAAAATTTGATTCCAGACTTTCAGATTACTCAATTCATTACAATTTAACTACACGTGGGAGACAAAACCTGGGCTTGAGGCATTACTGATTAATATTTATAGGATTTCTGCATAAGTGGATATGGTTAAAAGCATTATTTGGTTCACCCATCACCTAATATTTTTGTAAAGTTAAACATTATTCATCCAATTCTTTTATCACCAGCAAAGGCATATTGCAGTGTTTGCGAGGTCCAGTGGCTAGTATCTGTTTTTCCTTATGAGTTTTGAACTTTCATGCAAACAAAAGAAAATGGCCACAAATCAAATGCACTAGGCTGGCTTGAGCAGTGTTCACTGGAGGGAAACTCATGGAGATGGGTACAGGATAGTTGGCTAAGTGCTTCATCATCCATTGGATTTAGGGCTGTGCATAGAGATTTAGCAGGTTCAGATGTCAGATTCAGGAAAGAGAATCTGATCCTTGAGCTCTCAGTTTCCTAAACTGCATGTTTAAGTAAGCAAAGTTCACTGCTCTCACATAATCAGGATCCGGGACAAAAATTTGCAATTTGTTGTACAGAACCTGAATCTACCCCTATTCAACCACCTTAACCTTCTTGGTTATGGAAGCACTAGTGCCTCTCTATCTTAAACTCAAGGGTGCCATATAACCTAACCTAACCACGTAAGTAAAATACATGAATTTACTGTCCAGGGAATTTTATGGGACAGGTACACAAGGATGTGTAAAATCTGTGGGGACATCTTAGAATTCAGCTTACCATGACTCATATCACATACTCCATAGCCTAATATTTCTCCTATTATTTTGGCTTTATGTATTTCTCTATCCAATCATACTACTTTATTTATGTTTGTGCAAAAAAAGCTAAACACAGTGTATGGCACAAAATAGTAGCTTAGTAAATGTATGCTTTAAAAATTAATTAGTGTGTTCAACTTACTAATAATTTGAGCCCATAGAAACAAATTGATTTTACTGATATTTCTCCAATATTTAAGATGGAATAGAGGTATAAATAAATTTAAAATGTATCTATCAGCATTGCAAGGGTTAGCTGTGACAGTACTTATTAAACACAATATTATCAACATCACTTTGATGACTACATATAATAATATTTAATTGAGATATAGATAATTACCTTGATATCATCAACAGATATCATTTACAAATTGCAGAAAAACAAAATATCATTGTAGCTAATATTGAAAATAAATTTCAGTATGATTAATAATACATTTATGGCTTTTAATTTCCAGAATTGAAACTTTATTATGAAGAAATGAAATTGGCAGCTTTTGGGTCAAAAAGTGGCTTTAATAGGAAAATTATTTTCATTAAATACATTTTGTGATTCTAACTACATTCTTATATTTGATAGTTTAAAATCTCTATAAACTACTTAATAAGTAAGAAATCACAAAACCATTAGTATCAAAGTATTCTCAATATAACCATTTCATTATCTGTTAATTAAAATTTAGTAATGCCTTGCTAATATTATGATTATTTTGGTATACTGATTAATTTAATAGTATCTGTAAAAAGAACAACACAAGAGATGAAGTTTAAGAAATTATGATTAGATATTTTTTCTACCAGATTAATTAACTGGAAATGTAAGTCTGAAATCTTGGAAAGTTCTTCAAAACAAAAACACAACAAAAAGAAAAATTATTTTTGTTATGTTTCATAGGAATTGACAAGCTAATGATGAGATTTATACAGCAATGCTAACAAATTAGAATATCCAAGACAATCTTGAAGAAGTAGAACAAAGGTAGAGAATGTACATTATCTGATTTCAAACTAAAAGTAGAAATTAGAAACTAGAAGCCAGGGTAATCAAGAAGGTGTGGTTTTGACATACAATTCAACAAAGAGATAAATAGAATATATTATACTGCTCCTAAATTGCCCCCACTTATATCATCATTTTCTCAACCACGGCGCCACCAGGGAAGCCCTGAATATACATATTTTTTTAGAAAAGGGACTTTGACCTCTACCTCACACCAAAAATAAAAATCAATTCAAGATTGTTCATGAAGATAAATATAAAAGCTAAAAACCTAGGGGGAATATGAGAAAATAATTTTATGACTTGCATGTAAGCAAAGATCCTTAGAAGGACACAAAAGGCAATAAAAATGAAAGGAAATATTGATAAATTAGACTTTATCAATTTGAAGACTTCTGTTCATTAAAATTATTAAGAAAATGAATAGAAAAGCCACAAATTGAGAGATAATACTTATGCAATATTTATCTCAGAAAGAATATAGAAAGAACTTGACTCAATAATAAAAAATTAAATAATGTGAAGAGACACTTCACAATAGAATATATATGAATAATAAGTTAACCCATGAAAAATATTTTCAATATCATTAGATATCAGAAAATACATATTAATATCATAAAGAGGTAAAAATCACACCTAGCTGAATGACTAAAATTAGAAAGACCAAAAAATCAAATGTTGCCAAGGGTGTGGAACAACTGGAATTTTCATATATTACTGGTATTAGTACAAAATGGTGCAATCAAGAAAAGCTCTGGCAACTTCATAAATGTAAACACATACTTAAGCTACAACCCAACCATTTCAACACTATGTATTTATGAAAGAGACAAGAAAACATATGTCCACAAAAAGACTTGGATAGATGTCCACATCAGAAATTTGGACTGAACCAAGTGTCTGTTAATAGGATATTGGATAAGTAGCATGTGATGTATCATATAGTGGAATATTACTCAGAAGCGAAAAGGAATGGAATGCTGATACACCCCAAAACATGAATAAATCTCAAAAACATTATGCTATATGAAATGAACTTTATATTAAATGTATAAACAAGTTACTTCATTTATATGATGTTATAGAACAAGAAAATATTCCATATTCAACAATTGGAATTATGGGTGTCTTGTAGGGGTGTGAGTGGGAATGACCGAGAAGGGGCATAAGGTAACATTCTGGTGTCTTGGATCTCTTAAAACTCAGAAAATGTATACTTAAGATTTGTACACTTTGTTGTATGTAAATTTCATGTCAAAGGGAAGACAAGTTAAAAATATTGAGCTTTAGTAAATGATATGCATGCTGAAGAATTTATGGAAAGTATACTCATGATTGAAACTAACTTTAAAATACATCACATTCAAGATCTATGAATGGATGCATAGAGAGATGGTTAGTTTGATAAATATATGCTAAAGGAAGTATTAAGGTAAAATATCAATAGTAGAATCTAGCTGGTATTCTATGAATGGTCACTGTAAAATTATTTCAACTCTGTTCATAATAAAATATTGAAAAGAAAAACAGTACAACAGAAGCAAAGTGGTAGCATTCTGCCTGTGCAATTAGGTAAAAATAAGAAAAGAATCATTATAATCTGTGCAGGCTCTTCATCATCTGGGATGAAGAGCCTAATATGGAGTTTTGAGAACCCCATATCCGGTATCAAAAAGGAGGACTAAGAAGGTCTCCTAGTTTCATTGTTTATTCAGTTTACTTAAACATTATGTGTTGATTGCCTGTCATGCCCAGGCATTTTCAAAACAGCCCCCAAATCTCTTTTCTCATGGCTTTTAAATTCTAGTGAGAGGAGGTAGACATTAAGCAGAGTATATAATCAATATAGTAGGTCAGACTTGATAATGATAAGAAAAAATAAGACAGTGAAAGGGGATAAGGAGTCCTGGAGTCCTGAAATGGTTGTGGAGATGTGTCCTATTATTATTATTTTTTAAGAAGCCCTCAACAGGAATGTCAACTGGAATAAAGATTTGAAGGAGGTGAGGAAGCAAGCCACTAACATTCGAGGCATAGAGAATAGACAGTGAGAAAATCCTGAGTTCAGAGCATAGTGAGTTTGAGAAAAAACAAGAAGGCCATGAGACTGAAGCAGAGTGATCCAAGAGAAAGGAAGAAGAAGCATTAGGGAGGCCAGTCCTTGTAGGCGATTGTAAAGACTGTGGGTTTTGTTTGGAGTGATATGAAAAGTTATTAGATGGTTTTAAGCACAGATCCATTATCCAACTTATGTTTTAACTAGATTACTTAGCTGCTGTGTTTAGACTGAGGAAGAGAAAGTGTCGAAAATCATTTAAGAGAATAATGCAATGATCTAGGCAAGAAACAGTGGAGTCTTGACTTGTATAATACAAACATATAAAACAGTACTGATTTCATTTAAATTCTTTTTCTTTAATTCTGAAATAGTACTTACCATGTGTGTGTATGTGTGTATCAAAATATCATATATTCTACTGAAATAATATAAAAATAAATATTGTTACTAATTCTACTGAAAGAATTAAAATATAGGGGTTCTACATCAGCAATTTACAATAAAAAATAGTAATATTTTTTACAAAAGAATTTATGGAAAAAATTACATTGTTACTTTAAATTATATCCCATAAAAACACTCAGTAAATGAGGAAGGGGAAGAAACTGGGAAGGAGATGACATAAGATTGGCAAAATGTTCATAATTGTTGAAGCTGAATGATGAGCATATGATTATTTTTTATACTATTCGTTCTAATTTTGAGTGTTGAATTTTTTATATTTTTTAATCCAAATTAATTGAAAGATGAGTATTTGAAATTAAACAATGAAACAATTGTTAATTTAAATAAATGAAAAACCAAAAAAGTTTATGTTATAGAAGAAACAGTCAGTGTGCCTGGCTAAGTTGATTAGTAGCTGCCTGTGATAAAATGCCTTTTGGCAACTGGAAAAATAAAGTGAGATTATCAGTAAATTTATCAAAGGAAAAGAATTAAAGATTTTTGTAAATAATTAATGAACCATTATTTCTATATCTGCACTGTTACAAAGTGTGTCATGGACTACTTTTATGAAGCATAGATTGTTAGGTTATTTAAATAAGAAAATTAACTTTAAATGTAAAATTTCTAATACACTGATGGATTAATATAGATATTTAACCTGTAGTAGTCATTTTTTGTCATGGAAAGGCATTTTATTTTAAATATAGCAGTGTGTACATGTCAATCCCAAATTCCCAATCTATCCCTCTAATCTGTAGTATTCTTAAACTATATTTATAATGAAAAAAGGTACCTCATTATGTTGTGTGTGTGTGTGTGTGTGCGTGTGCGTGCACATGTGTGACTTTCATTACTTTATGGTCAAGATTTTCTTTTTAAAATGAGCAAAAACAAAATGAAGGGAAAACATAGATTTGGTTTCTTTAAACATAAAAAAACCTGGCATATTGAAATTAAATCTTAATTGCCTAGGAGAGAAAATTAGTCCATATTAAAGATTCTAGATATAGAGGTACAATGCTGAAACCTATACTATATGGAGAAGAGTAAAAGATGGTTTGATAATTTGCATTAAAATATCCAGCAGATTTTAAATAGAAAATCTTAAATATCACCAAATAGAGAGTTGCTTAACTTTTAGATTTTAATATTGCAGACAAAACAGCAGGAGCTATCTAAATATAAACCTACATGTAGAGAACTACTGATGATTATGTCTGTATGAAAAATGGGTAACTGCTCTGTAATTTCCATATAACAACTGCAACACAATTAAATGCTTACAACATATTTTAATATAAAATGGATCTTGCTGATAGGACAATTTTAAAAATTGTTTTGAATACTCTTTGTGAACAAGTTTGAGTTTTTAAAGGTTAAAGACACGTATTATTTAATTCATATTGATTTGCATGTTATACAAATATAATTTTGAGAGAGATAAGGTATTTAAGATACTTTCAATGATGTCATTTTGAGAGATTTGAAGTGGCTCTATTTAGCCAGAAGAAAATCTTGGGGCATTTCCCCCCCGAATTTTCCAGATTAAAGTAAAATATTTCTTTCTTGAAACTTCTTAATTCTCTCTTGCCATTTTTTTTCCTTCTGGTGTATCAGTCTACATTTAAGAAAATGGGATCTTGGGATTAAAATAGCTAAATAATTAAACAACTAAAGATAAACTACTTTTCAATGAGTATAGAATTAGAAATGTAATATTGTAACCTTTTCAATGTTTATTAAATGAGTGAGGAATAAATGGCTGCTATGTAAAAAAATGTTTTTTCTTTACATAATGGTAGCCTAAGGAAAAGAAAAAGGAAGGAAGGAGAGAGGGAGGGAGGAAGGAAGGGAAAGAAAAAAGAAGCAGAAAAAAGGAAAGGAAAGAAAGAAAGAAGGAAGGAAGGAAAGAGAAAAAGAAAGCTGTACTTAAGCAATGTCAGTGACCATTAAGTTACATGTTCCCTAAATATCTTATCCACTCAAGAAATTACTTACTGAGATGTGCAATGTTCCAAATGATTTTATTCATTGTATACTAAAAAACTTATTTTTTTAATAGGCTCAAATACAACTTGAAGTGGTACCCCATATTATAGTGATTATAATGTATCTTCATTTATATTCTTTTTAATTATGTTGCTGTCTATGTATGTGCATTTTTTTCCCAGCATGAATTACTGTTCTTGTCCAATAAAAATACTGTAATACAGTTGTTTGTGTCATGTGTATGTGCACATGTGTTACCTTTGCCTACCTAAATTCTATATTGCTTTATTTTTGGAGAATCACCAAGTCTCTATTTCATTTGTTTGTTCTGTAGGACTTACTTCATACAATGGATGTCTGACTAACAGACTAACATTTTCTCTGGCCATTGATTTGTTCAGATATAGGCAGATAAGTTAATGTAGCTAGACTCTTCCTGGATGAATATACTAGAAAGAAAATTTCTCTTGACACAAGCTGTACAATTTGAATTAGATTTCTCTAATTGTTGTTTTGTTTTGTTTTTTTGGCCATGCTGCATGGCTTGTGGGATCTTAGTTCCATGACTGGGGATTGAACCTTCATCCTCGGCAGTGAAAGCTCAGAGTCCTAACCACCGGACTGCCAGGGAATTCCCAAATTTCTCTAAATTTTAACTGAAATGAAAAATTTTAATAATTTATTTGCCAAACTACAAATTTGAACCTGAAATTTGTTACTAGAAAAGAAATAAATTGGATTAAAAATGGCATAAAAGGATACATTTTTAAAGCAATAACAACAAAAGTTAATTAAATGGAATATTATAACACCATAAATATCACCTTTTTTTCCCCATGGTGGTTCTTTATGGAACACAGGTATGTCCATCTTAGTCAGAATCAACATTATCTTGAGTAAGTATAGTAAAAGAAAAGTGACAAGCTGGGAAAAATATTTTCTATGTACACCACATTCAGGGATTACTACCCCAGCCTAAGAAAAGTGCCTCAAAACAGTTAAAATAGACCAACATTCTTATCCAAAATGGGAAATTGACTGAGTAAACAGGTCACAGAGGAAAATATCAACAACAAAACTGTTAAATTGTCTTCTCATCTTCAATTACTTCATCCTTTTTTTACATTAAAATTTTGATGGGATTCACCAGTGAAAAATCTGCATCTTTTCTTTCCTTTCTTTTCTTTCTTTTTTTTTTTTTTTTTTTTTTTTTTTTTTTTTGTCAGGGAGGGAGCAAAAAGGTAGCAACTTGGTTATTACCAATTCAATTTCTTTAATAGATATAATGTTATACAAATATTCTGTTTTTTTATTCAGACAGTTTTATTGTTTTAAGGAATTTGCTCAATTTTATCCAGATTGTCAAACTTATTGGAATAACCTATTTCAAAATAGACCTTTATTATCTTTAATGACCATAGGAACTGTAGAGATTCCCTTTCACTGCTGCTATTGGAAATATGTTTTATCTCATTTTTTTCATGATTAGTCTGGCTAAAGGTTTATCAATTTTATTGATATTTTAAAAAAATATCTTTTTTTCATTATTTTCTGTATTGTTGTCCTTTTACTATTTCATTAATTTATACTCTTATTATTGTTTCATTTTTCTACTTTTTTGGGGTTTAATTTACTCTTCTTTAGTAGCTTCTTAAGATAGAAACTTAGGTCACAGAATTTAAATACTTTTTTCATTTTCTGAAATAAGTAAGTAAAGTTAAACATTTCCCTTTGATTACTGCCTTAACAATATCCCACAAATTATGACGTTTTATTTTATAAACATCCTGTTAAAAATATCTTCTAATTTCCATTTCGAATTTTTTTCTTTGATGTATTATTTAGAGATGTGCTATTTAATTTCCAGTATTTAGGGAATTCCCATATATCATTTTCTTACTGATATATCGTGCAATTACATTGTATTCAAATCACATACTGTAGATGCTTTCAATTATTTTTAAATTTATTGAGACTCCTCTATTAGTCCAACATGCAGTCTACCCAGTTTATTGGTTGTGAGTTCTTGGAAAAAGTGTGTATTCTGCTGCTTTGGGGTAGAGTGTTCTATAAATGGCGAATGGGTGTAGGTGGTTAGTAGGACTTATTTGTTTTATCTATTTCTGAGATAGGTGTGTTAAAAGCCTCAACTATAATTGTGGGTTTATTTATTGCTCCTTTTAGTTCTGGGAGTTTCTACTTTAATTATTTGGAACAGCTTTCATTTGATGCCTGTACATTTAGGATAAGCACGTATGCCTTCCTGATAAATTGACAGTTTTTTAAATGAAATTTACCTCTTTGTCTCTGATAACATACTTTAGCTTGAAAATTTTTCTGATACTAATATAGTCACTCCAGTATTTTTTATTAAATTGTGGTAAAATATACATAAAATTTACCATTTTAACCATTTTTAAGTATATGGTTCAATGGCATTAGTACATTCACATTGCTGTGCAACCATCACCAATATTCATCTCCAGAATTGTTCATCTTCCCAAACTCTGTACTCTTTAAACAATAACTTTCTATCTCCCTCCTCTGGTAACCACTAATCTATTTCCTGTTTGACAATTCTGGATATCCCATATGAGTGGAATATACATTTTTTTCCTTTTGTGTTTGGCTTATTTCACTTAGCATAATGTTTTTGCAGTTCATCCATGTTGTAACATGTATCTGAATTCCATTTCTTTTGAAGGCTGAATAATATTCCATCGTGTGTACCACCACCCTTTCATCAGTTGCTGAACACTTGGGTTGCTTCCACCTTTTGTCTGTTGTGAATAATGCTGCTATGAACATTGGTGCTCAAATATCAATTTGAATCCTTGCTTTCAACTCTTTTGGGTATATGTCTAGAAGTAGAATTTCTGGATCATGTGATATTTCTATATTTAGCTTTTTTAGTAACTGTTGTCATGTTTTCCACAACAGCTGCACTATTTTGTATTCCCACCATCAATGCATAGGAGTTCAGGTTCTCCGCATATCACCTCACTTATTATATTCTGGGTTTTTTTGGGTAGGGCAGAGGGGAGATACTAGCTATCCTAGTGGGTGTGAAGTATCTCGTTGTAGTTTTACTTTACATTTCTCTAATGATTAGTGATATTGAGTATTTTCTCCATGTGCTTATTGGCCATTTGTATACATTTTAGGAGAAATATCTTCCAAGTCCTTTTTGAATTGGGTCATTTTTTGTTTGTTTGTTTTGTTTTATTGCTGAGTTTTAGGAATTCTTTATATATTGTGGATATTGACCTCTTATCAGAAAATACAATTCGCAAATATTTTCTCTCACTCTGTGGTTTGCTTTTTCACTCAATTGTAGTGTACTTTTTAAAAAAAAATATTAATTAATTAATTTATTTTTGGCTGCATTGGGTCCTCACTACTGCGTGAGGCCTCTCTCTAGTCACAGTGAGCTGGGGCTACTCTTCATTGCAGTGCATGGGCTTCTCATTGCAGTGGCTCTAGGCATGTGGGCTTCAGTAGTTGTGGCTCACGGGCTCAGTAGTTGTGACCCATGGGCTCTAGAGCGCAGACTCAGTAGTTGTGGTGCACGGGCTTAGTTGCTCCGCAGCATGTGGGATCTTCCCAAACAAGGGCACGAACCTGTGTCCCCTACCTTGGCAGGTGGACTCCCAACCACTGCACCACCAGGGAAGCCCTGTTAGTGTACTTTGATGCAGGAAAATTCTTAAATTAGGTGAAGTCCAATTTATATATTTTTTTTCCTGCTTGTGCTTTTAGTGCCATCTTTACTAAATCATTGCCAAATTCAATGTCGTGAAGTATTGCTCTGTTTTTTTTCTAAGAGCTTTATAGTTTTTCCTGTTACATTTAGGTCTTTAATTTGTTTTGAGTTAATTTTTGTATAAGGTGTAATGTAAGGGTCCAATTTCATTCTTTTTCATGTGTATGTTCAGTTTTCCCAGCAGCAGTTTTTGAAATGACTGCCCTTTCCCCATTGAATGGTCTTGGCACCCTAGTTGAAAATTATTTGTATCTACTTAGCTAGCTATCATCTTTGTATCTCTCCTTCTTTATTCTGTCTCATTGGTTTATATGTCTATCTTTGTTCCAGTACCACACTGTTTTGATTTACAGTTTCTTTTTATTAATATTTGCATTACATGTATTTTGCTATCTTTTAAATGTAACCTGTATACATTTTGTTGTTTAAAGTTCACTTATTTTATCATCACTGAGCTAATGTAAATACAGGTAAAACCAGATTCACACACAACTACCAATTACGACCCTCTCATTCATTTGTGTAGTCCTGCAGTTCCATTTAGCTTGTTTTCTTTCTGCCTGAAAAAGTTCTTTTGTCATATTTTATGATGCCGGTCTGCTGGAGATAAATTCACTCATCTTTCGTTTCCCTGGAAAATCTTCAATTTCCTTTCATTTTTGGAAGGTTTTTTTCTTTGCTACATATATAATTCATTTAAAAAAATATTTATCTTATCTGTAGTTTATTAAGGTTCCAGGATCTCTAAGTTAAGGTTTTCTACCAAAAAAAAAAAAAATCATTCTTTTCTTTTCTTTTTTAAAAAAATATTTATTTATTTTATTATTTATTTGGTTGTGCTTGGTCTTAGTTGCAGCAGGCGAGCTCCTTAGTTGTGGCTTGTGGGCTCCTTAGTTGTGGCATGCAAACTCTTAGCTGTGGCATGCATGTGGGATCTAGTTCCCTGACCAGGGATTGAACCCAGGCTCCCTGCATTGGAAGCATAGAGTCTTAATCACTGCACCTCCAGGGAAGTCCTCGTTATGTTTCTTAAAAATAAATCTGTCTCTCTCTTTCCCATTTCTTTCTGGGACTCCTCTTTTACATAAATTTAGACAAGTTGTTATTATCCCAGCATCCCTGAGTCTTTGTTCATTGTTTGTAGCCCATTATCTCTTTTTGCTTTGCTTTGAATAGTTTCTATTTCCCATTCTTCCTTCCTGTTTCCTAGTCTTTTCTTTTGCATTTCCTAGTCTGTTGTTCAGGTGTTTTGTAGACTTTGTACCATTCAGTCTAGAATTTTGATTCTTTATGATTTAGAATTCTCCATTGAGATCTCTATTTCTTCACATTTTTTCTTTAAATACTTAAACATAATCTTAGTAGCTTTTAAAATACTTGTCTGCTAATTCTAACTTCTTGGCTATATTTACATCTGTTTCTTTTTTCTGGTCTTAGTCATATGTTCCCACATTTGACTTATCCAGTAATTTATTATTTTGTTGGGGAAGAAGAAATTTTCCTCTACCCTTCTAGGTTCTTATGGATGGTCTAAGAATTAAATTGACATGAGACAGATTAACAGGAGAAAATCAAAGTTTAATTATGTGTGTACATGGGAGAGACCCAGAAACACTGAGTAACTCGCTAAAATGGCCAGGCCCCTCACCTTAAAATGCCATCCTCACCTAAGACTAAAGAGGATGTCAAGAGTCAGTTATGGGAAGTTTACCAGGAAGATCTCAGTTAGCAAGGGTGATTGTGAAGCAAATACAAGCTATTGCCTTCTCCACTGATATGAGTTTCTATAAATTTGGTCATCCTCCTCTTCCAAGTATGGAGAGGGAGACACCATTATGTATGATTTCCCTTACAAATGTAAATGTTTCTTACCAAAGGGTAACTCCTACTTGGTTTTCAGAGTCCTTCCCACATACACAAATGACTCAAAGAGACATATTTTAGAGTTGCAAATTCTGCTCCCCTACAATTGTATGCTGAACATCGAGGACTACATTTTTGAGAATCAGCATCATGTGGCCCTCCTTTCCTAGAATGTTGAATTTTATTCTGGAAGGCAGTTAAGTGAACTGTGAATCAGTGTAATTCTCTTGAAGTTTTTTAGAAGCTTTTGTCAGAGCTGGTATAAAGTAGTACTCTTAAAGTGTGATGTTTCTGAGGTATCAATTTTATGCGAAGGGTTATAATAATTTCTCTCCATACTAGTTGGTCAAAACTCTTATCTCCCATACTGCACAACCTTGGGATGATTCTTTTAGATCAAAGTTCCCAAGTAGCTGTTTTTGCCAAACATTATAGTCAAGACCTGAACATGTACAACTTAGTTTTTAACTGGAGACTTGAGGGTATTGTTATGAACCAAACTTGGGTCACTCACCTACTGCACAGCAAATCCAACCAGGTTGTGGGGAAGGAAAGTACAGTGTTTACTGCAGGGCTTACAAAAGAGTATGGACAGCTCATGCTCAAAAGACCCAAACACCCAGATGGCTTTCAGGGAAGGGATTTTAAAGGCAACATTTGATGTGAGGGCTGCAGGGTTCATGACTTTCTTCTGATTGGTTCATGGTGAGGGTGGTTTCAAGAATCTCAATCATCAACCTTCTGGTTTCAACCAGTCTAGGGTCTACATGCTTATCATCAGTATGTAGTCACCATCTTATACTTGTGCAGGGTCTTAGTTTCTGCAGAACAGCTCAAAGATATCCATCAAATTGTTATATATATCCATGAGGAGGAACTAGGACTCTTTTATAGCTGAACTCGTTTCTTGACTGCTTTTCCTTTGTTCTGAATTCTCTCACTTCTCCAGTTAGTAACTGTTTGAATCTGCTTTTTGGAATTCAGGGAAGGCCTTGGAATCTAAAGGTTGTTGTTTTTTTTTTTTCACGGACTAGAAATGGGGGACACAGAGGGTCCTTTGTACAAGGGATGGCCCTGCATGGGCCTGCTGAGTTTCAATCTGCCCTTCTCTTTGATACTCCTCAATCCAGTCTGAGAGGAACAGGGGTGGGACAAGAGAGGGAATAATGTTTTAGATACAGAGATTAATTACAAACTCAGCAAGGGAACTAGATTTTAGGGAGACTTGGTTTCAGTATTCCTTTGCTATACCTGGAGCTCTGCCTTTGCACAGACTCTTCCTTTTAGATGTCCTGCTTTACAAATTCCAGTTACTTCAGCAGAACTGAATTATAATCACTGCTATGCTCTTGGGCTCCACATCCATGTGTGTGGTTCCAAAAAAGCCTTAAGGCAAATGGTGGAATTCGTAATAAGACTTGTTTTTGTTTTTTCCTCTTTCAGAAATTACAGTCATGGGTTGTTGATTTGCAACATCTGAAATTTTGTTCTAATTTTTCATGTAATATATTCTTTTTGTAGTTATTTATGGTAGAAGAGATATTTGAATATCATTTCTCTCTTATTGTTTCAAGTGCAAGTCAAAAAAACAATAATATATTTTAAAATAATGTTGGAGATTGGTTCAAGATGGCAGAGTAGAAGGATGTGCCCTAACTTCCTCTTGTGAGAGCACCAGAGTCACAACTAATTGCTGAACAATCATCAGTAGGAAGACACTGGAACTCACCAAAAACAATATACCCCACATCCAGAGGCAAAGGAAAAGCTGCAATGAGATGGTAGTAGGGGCACAATCACAATAAAATCAAATCCCATAACTGCAGGGTGGGTAACTCACAAACTGGAGAACACTTATACCACAGAAGTCCATCCACTGGAGTGAAGGTTCTGAGCCCCACATCAGGCTTCCCAACCTGAGGGTCTGACAGTTGGAGGAGGAATTCCCAGAGAATCAGACTTTGAAGGCTAGTGGGATTTGATTGCAGGACTTCAACAGGACTTGGGGGAACAGAGACTCCACTCTTGGAGGGCACACACAAAGTAGTGTGTGCATGAGGACCCAGGGGGAAGGAGCGGTGACCCCATAGGAGACTGAACCAGACCTACCTGCTAGTGTTGGAGGGTCATTTTCAGAGGCAGGGTGTGGCTGTGGCTCACTGTGGGGACTAGGACACTGGCAGCAGAAGTTCTGGGATGTACTCATTGGCATGAGCCCTCTTTGAGTCCACCATTAGCCCCATCAAAGAGCCTGTAGGCACCATGCTGGGTCACCTCAGGCCAAACAACCAACAGGGAGGGAACTCAGCCACACTCAGCAGACAAACGGATTAAAGATTTACTGAGCTCTGCCCACCAGAGCAACACCCAGATCTACCCACCACCAGTCCCTCCCATCAGGATTCTTGCACAAGCCTCTTAGATAGCCTCAGCCACCAGAGGGTAGACAGGAAAAGCAAGAAGAATTACAATCCTGTAGCCTGTGGAGCAAAAACCACATTCACAGAAAGATAGTCAAAATGAAAAGGCAGAGGACTATGTACCAGATGAAGGAACAAGATAAAACCCCAGAAAAACAACGAAGTGAAGTGAGGATAGGCAACCTTCCAGAAAAAGAATTCAGAATAATGATAGTAAAGATGATCCAGGATCTTGGAAAAAGAATGGAGGCAAAGATCGAGTAGGTGCAAGAAATATTTAACAAGGACCTAGAAGAATTAAAGAACAAACACCTAGAAGAATTAAAAAACAAACAAACAGAGATGAACAATAAAATAACTGAAATGAAAAATACACTAGAAGGAGTCAATAGCAGAATAACTGAGGCAGAAGAATGGATAAGTGACCTAGAAGAGAGAATGGTGGAATTCACTGCCATGGAACAGAATAAAGAAAAAAGAATGAAAAGAAATGAAGACAGCCTAAGAGACCTCTTGGACAAACTTAAATGCAACAACGTTCGCATTATACTCAGAGGAGAAGAGAGAGAAAGGACCTGAGAAAATATGTGAAGAGATTATAGATGAAAACTTTCCTAACATGGGAAAGGAAATAGCCACCCAAGTGCAGGAGTGTAGACAGTCCCAGGCAGGATAAACTCAAGGAGAAACACACCAAGACACATAGTAATCAAACTGGCAAAAAAATAAAGACAAAGAAAACTTATTAAAAGCAACAGGGGAAAAATGACAAATAACATACAACGGAACTCCCATAAGGTTAAGAGCTGATTTCTCAGCAGAAACTCTTCAAGCCAGAAGGGAGTGGCATGATACACTTAAAGTGATGAAAGGGAAGAATCTACAACCAAGATTACTCTACCTGGCAATGATCTCATTCAGATTTGATGGAGAAATCAAAAGCTTCACAAAGCAAAAGGTAAGAGAATTCAGCACCACCAAACTACCATCAGTCCTACTACTATCAGTCCAACCCCAGTCCTCTTCCTGCGCTCCGACTGAAGACTGAGCCTCAGCTCCCAGCCCCGCCTGCCCCTGCGGGTGAGCAGACAAGCCTCTCAGGCTGGTGAGTGCCGGTCGGCACAGATCCTCTGTGCGGGAATCTCTCAGCTTTGCCTACCGCACCCCTGTTGCTGTGCTCTCCTCCGCGGCTTCGAAGCTTTCCCCCTCCACCACCCGCAGTCTCCGCCCGCGAAGGGACTTCCTAGTGTATGGAAATCTTTCCTCCTTCACAGCTCCCTCCCACTGGTGCAGGTCCCATCCCTATCCTTTGGTCTCTGTTTATTCTTTTTTTTTTCCCTACCCTGGTACGTGGGTACTTTCTTGCCTTTTGGGAGGTCTGAGTTCTTCTGCCAGCGTTCAGTAGGTGTTCTGTAGGAGTTGTTCCATGTGTAGATGTATTTCTGGTATATCTGTGGGGAGGAAGGTGATATCCGCGTCTTACTCTTCCGCCATCTTCCCCTCGTCCAAAGTCTAGGAACTTTTCACCTAGCACTAGATTCCAATTATTCTTTGCCATTTTTCTAAAGAAGTTAATTTACATAGTCCTGTTTGAAGAAAGATTAAGTGTTAAAGTCTCTTACAGCTCCATGCTTGTGACTGCTCTAAATTTTGGAACAGGAAAATCTAATTCAATCAAATATCTGTATATGTTTCCTATTACAGGTGAATCCTGCAACAATACCATAAACTTGGTAGCTTAAAACAACACACACTTATTATCTTGTAGTTCTGGAGTTCAGAAGTCCAAAATGGGTTTCACTTGGCTAAAATCAAGTATTAGCAGGGCTGCTTTCCTTCTGGAAGCTCTACAGGAAATTCTGTTTTTTTGCCTACTCCAGTTTCTAGAGGCTCTTCACATTCCTTAGATCATGGTCCCCTTCCATCTTTAAGCAAGCAACAGTTGTCTATTTCTTATATCACGTCACTGTGACATTAACTCTCCTGTGATCCTCTTTTACTTATAAAGATATTTGTAATTACATTAGGCCTACTCAGATAATCCAGAATAATATTGCCAGCTCAACTAATTATCAACTTCAATTCCATCTGTAACCTAAATTCCTCCTTACCATGGAAGATAACATTCACATGTTCTGGGGATTAGTCCATGGGCATCTTTGGAGGGCGGTATTATTCTGCCTGCCACGTTCTTTATAAAGGTCAACAAAACTGTTGAACAGAATGCAGGGATCTGAATTAATCTCTTGGCATTTTGTAGACACTGACATCACAAAGAAAGACCATAATATAATTCGAATTTTGAAAACTTCATGTAACTTCCCTTTCTGCTTTTCGAAATAAGCATTATCACTTGATAGCATTAGTTCTGGTTCGTATAACAAGATGTACTCAGGAACTCAGTAGCTGGACTATTTTCACTTGGGATTAATAAAAAGGAAACTTCAGCTGTTCCTTTTCTGTCTTCCTTTGCTTGTCTCCTACTACAAAGCAAGGTCTGAACAAGTAGTGGCAAAGCAACCCAGATGGAAAAACAACTTTCTAGTCTTAGAGCTTTTTTCCCAGTAGCTTTTAATCATGTTCCCTAAAACTATTCCTTAAAACAATCCTATTAACCCTAGGTGAAAATTTTCCATGGACCAAATTGCTGAATATCCAAACTCTCCTGGTTAAACAAGATTGTAGACTATAACTGCAATGACCTCCTAATAGTGTTTGCCATGTCTAATATTATCTCCTAGGATAATATATTTTAAAGGAATTTTTTTTCTTCCCTTAGAATGCGAATGTCTCACTATATACAAACCATAGTATCTGCTTTTATTTTGCATATGCCATGAGTGTAGGAAAATGGAAAACATAAATGATTAGCTATGTATCTTTCAAAACATTTCCAGGGAAAATGGTAAGTTGGCCTCAGTTTGTATTTTAAATTCTACGTCAATATTCTAACCTGAAAGATGAGGTATATTCCATTTCAATTTTTCTCTTAAGTTTTATAAGACAATAGATAATTTTACTTATGTAATACAAACCCTATCTAATTGGATTGTAAAATTTTAGCTTAATTTGACATGTGGAATTTTAGAATAATCCAATCATTTTTGTTTTGTTGCTTATCACAACAATAACAAAACTGTGATAAAAATTAAATTAATTTTGAATTAAAACTGTTTTTTGTACATTTTCAATTTGGGATTAACTACATATATCTTCAAGAAATATATTAATTGTCTGCTATATTCCAGGAATTGTTTTATTTATACATAGTAAATATAGCAAATACAAAATAGAAAACCTCTCAAAGTGTACATTCTATTGGGGGAAAGAGAAAATACACAATTAAATAATTCTGTACAAAGTTATATGAGATTATAGAATGAAGAAATTTAAAGCATGGCAAAAAGAATATAGAATGAAAAGATAGATCTATCTTGGTGGTCAGGGAGGTTATCTCAGATATAATCTTTTTTATTACTTTATTGACAAACAATAATCACAGACAATATGTTATTTAAAATACCTTATATAAAAGTAATCCTCATCACCATTACTCAGGCAATGGAAATTCAGACCCAGATCATGAAACACAGTGGATATTTATTCTAAAAGAGTTTGCTTATAAGGAGTTGTTATAAAAACTATACTGAAATTGAACAGGACCCTATGGTCCTTCCCCCTCATGTCCTCTGCCTGCCTTTTGTCTGTGGAAAAACTTTAGCCAAAGAATAAGTTTAATCAGAGAAGTGAGAAAATGCAGAAGCAAAGAAAAGCAGTCAAACAGGACAAAACAATAATAGTTTAGTCAGTAAGCAAAGTTGAGGACCTATTTTTCCTTCTCAAGGGCTATAGATAATATCCCGAGCCATATCCTGTGAGCTGTCTTGTAAAGACTGAAACCCCCATCAGGTGGGAAAATTTAACTACATGATGACCAGGCTGTAGCCATGACATAGGCTGCCACAATTCTGAGAATTGCCTTCCAGGAAATGGGAACAAACCAACCTTGGAAATGAAGGTTAACTGTACTTAAAACAATCAAGATGGGGCTGGTCAGGCCACCGCATGACCAATTTCAAGATGACGGTCAGAGCTGATTGTGCTGTTTCTGCATCTAGCCCCCTTCTCCACCTCAGTCTATGAAAGCTCTTGCCCACTGATTGTCCGTGGGGTTGGGGGGTAGTTGGCCTTTGGCTAGGAGTCTACCCATCCCCACCTTGGTGGTTCCCAACATCTGAAATAAAGCAAACTTTCCTTTCTACCATCTTTGCCTCTTTATTGGCTTTTGCATGGCGAGCAGCCGGAGCCCACTTTCGGTTACAATAGTATAACTAAGGCACTTCAAAAAATGCAAAATACTGAATAAAGCCGCAAACTTAAAGTAATCCTTAACCAGTTACAAAATTAAAACTGTCATCTGTCACATTAATTTTCATTTTTATCTTAAAGCAGTTAAAAATAGGAAAGCTATTAACTTGCATAAATTATTAATCCATAATTTAGGGAGTTTCAGCTCTTTTTTACTATTTTGAAAGAAAAAGGAAAGCAAAACATGGAGCAAGAATAAAAATACAGATAGCCACTGTTATTTCATATAAATTGTATGTTTTCACCCAAAGGTCTAGTAATATTCATGGGAAAGTGAAGGGTATAAACCAAGAGGAAAGTTGCAGAGGTCCAAGGAAGACATGGAAAGTGATAGTGATGTTAAATCTGTATTTGAATCTATGGTGCTCAATCAAGAGTTTTTATTTTTCTCTTTAGTGATGATCAGTTCTGATATGAATATATAGAAGACAGAAGATATAGAAGTCAGTGTCCATTTCCTCATATTATATCTTTTTGCATAATTAATATAGGGCCCAAATATGCTGGGCATTGAGAATACAAAAATTAATGGGAAATTCTTCTTTTATATAAATAGCTAATAAACTAATAATGGGTTGGCAAATAGCTTTCATTTTGTTTGCTTGGCTTGATCTATTGTTAATAGGTTCTTGGAGCTCTTCATGAAAAAAAAATTAAATTCTACACACAGAGGAAAAATGTCCTTTCCAAGTTTTTAGTATCAAATGTGGGTAAAGAATGGGTGAGTGTTTATACATTTGTTGTGTATTATATTTTCTGAACCTAATCTACTTAACATATGCAGTTACTTTTAAAAATAGCTATGTGAATAAAATTTTCAAAGTTATAAGGAAATTACTACAGAAATGTAGGGGAAGGGAAGGAATTGTTTCACTTAACAGACAATTACGTTTAAGAAGAGTTAGGAAATAGAGAAGAGTGTATAATATGAGAAAAAAAGGCAGATTTCACTCATTATAATTAATAACTGCCTGCAGTCTAACATGTATCCTACAGGTGAAAGTAATTTTATTGTTGTTCTTAATGAAAATGTCCAACAAATCCCTAAAGAGGTTTCACTCATACCTAAGTACATTCATAATGATTCAGTTTCATCATGTAATTAGAATGGAATTTAACATTAACACCATAAAATTATATAATTAATTACATTCAGCTTCAATTACAGTTACTAATTGATACAAAGCCTTTAGCTTAACTCCTGGAGGTAATCAATTTTACAATATAAGTTGTGAACAAGTGGCTAGATTACATTAGCCCACTAGTTCATGTGTCCAGTGTGCTAATTAGACAAACTTTTGTTTTATTAAACAGCTCAAGAAAATAGTGTTAGGAAATTTGGTAGGTAAAATTTCTCCCAAAGTTTTTTATTTAGTAGTAAACTCTTCCAATAGTCTCAATTATATTCTGGTAAATCCTTCCATATGGTAAAGCCACCCAAGAGAGATGTTCTCTTGATCTCTGAACATTCCCTGCTGCTCAACCAGTGCCTACTTCACCTACACCCAACTCAAAAGACTGACCTTTTCAAATACTTGCCCGCGGCCCCACCTAGTGATTCTTCTTCTTTTTTTTATATATCTTTATTTGAGTATAATTGCTTTACAATGTTGTGTTAGTTTCTGTTTTTACAAAAAAGTGAATCGCCTATAAGTATACATATATCACCGTATCCCCTCCCTCTTGAGCATCCCTCCCATCCTCCCTATCCCACCCCTCTAGGTTGTCACACAGCATCGAGGTGATCTCCCTGTGCTGTGCAGCAGCTTCCCACTAGCCATCCATTTTACATTTGGCAGTGTATATTTGTCAATGCTACTCTCTGACTTCATCCCAGCTTCCCCTTCCCACTCTGTGTCCTCAAGTCTGTTCTCTACGTCTGCATCTCTATTCCTCCCCTGCCACTAGGTTCATCAGTACCGTTCTTTTACATTCCATATATGTGCGTTAGCATAAGGTATTTGTTTTTCTCTTTATGACTTACTTCACTCTGTATGATAGAATCTAGGTCCATCCACCTCATTACAAATAACTCAATTTC
Organism: Neophocaena asiaeorientalis asiaeorientalis; assembly: GCF_003031525.2. NCBI lineage: Eukaryota > Metazoa > Chordata > Mammalia > Artiodactyla > Phocoenidae > Neophocaena > Neophocaena asiaeorientalis. Next base: position 1,867,227 of record NW_020172671.1, on the reverse strand, counting down.
GTTCCTTACATGGCTGAGTAATACTCCATTGTATATATGTGCCACATCTTCTTTATCCATTCATCTGTTGATAGACACTTAGGCTGCTTCCATGTCCTGGCTATAAATAGAGCTGCAGTGAACACTGTGGTACATGACTCTTTTTTTGAAAAAGCCTTATTTTTTATTATAATTTTCTTAATAAATAGGTATTTTTCTATATTTTTTATACAGCAGGTTCTTATTAGTCATCAATTTTATATACATCAGTGTATACGTGTCAATCCCATTTTGAGTTTATTTTTTTGTATGGTGTTAGGGAGTGTTCTAATTTCATTCTTTTACATGTAGCTGTCCAGTTTTCCCAGCACCACTTACTGAAGAGACTGGTGTTTCTCCATTGTATATCCTTTGTCATATATTAGTTGACCATAGATGCGTGGGTTTACCTCTGGGCTTTCTATCTTTTTCCATTGATCTATGTTTCTGTTTTTGTGCCAGTACCATACTGTTTTGATTACTGTAACTTTGTAGTATAGTCTAAAACTATATTGATTCTTCCAATCCAAGGACATGGTATATCTCTCCATCTGTTGGTATCATTGTTAATTTTTTTTCATCACTGTCTTATAGTTTTCTGCATACAGGTCTTTTGTCTCCCTAGGTAGGTTTATTCCCAGGTATTTTATTCTTTTTGCTGCAATGGTAAATGGGAGTGTTTCCTTAATTTCTCTTTCAGATTTTTCATCATTAGTGTATAGGAATGCAATTGATTCTTTACTTGTGATTGGTCTGTTCATATTTTCTATTTCTTTCTGATTTAGTCTTGGAAGGTTATACCTTTCTAAGTATTTGTCCATTTCTTTCAGGTTGTCCATTTTATTGGCATAGAGTTGCTTGTAGTAGTCTCCTAGGATGCTTTGTATTTCTGTGGTGTCTGTTGTAACTTCCCCTTTTTCATTTCTAATTTTATTAATTTGAGTCCTCTTCCTCTTTTTCTTGATCAGTGTGGCTAATGGTTTATCAATTTTGTTTATCTTCTCAAAGAACCAGCTTTTAGTTTTATTGATCTTTGCTATTCTTTTCTTTGTTTCTATTTCATTTATTTCTGCTCTGTTCTTTATGATTTCTTTCCTTCTTCAAACTTTGGGTTTTGTTTTTTCTTCTTTCTCTAGTTCCTTCAGGTGTAAGGTTAGATTATTTATTTGAGATTTTTCTTGTTTCTTGAGGTAGTCTTCTATAGCTATAAACTTCCCTCTTAGAACTGCTTTTTCTGCATCCCATAGGTTTTTGATTGTTGTGTTTTCATTGTCATTTGTCTCTAGGTATTTTTTTTCCTGTTTGATTTCTTAAGTGATCTCTTGATTATTTAGTAATGTTGTGTTTAGCCTCCATGTGTTTGTGTCTTTTATGTTTTTTCTCCTGTAATTCATTTCTAATCTCATAGCATTGTGGTCAGGAAAGATGCTTGATATGATTTCCATTTTCTTAAATTTGCTGAGCCTTGATTTGTGACCCAAGATATGACCTATCCTGGAGAATGTTCCATGCACACCTGAGAAGAAAGTGTAATCTGCTGTTTTTGGATGGAATGTCCTATAAATATCAGTTAAATCTATCGGGATTATTGTGTCATTTACAGCTTCCATTTCCTTATTTATTTTCATTTTGGATGATCTGTCCATTGGTGTAAGTGAGGTTTTCATGTCCCCCACTATTATTGTGTTACTGTTGATTTCCTCTTTTACAACTGTTAGCAGTTGCCTTAAGTATTGAGGTGCTCCTATGTTGGATGCATATATATTTATAATTGTTATATCTTCTTCTAGGATTGATCCCTTGATCATTATGTAGTGTCCTTCCTTGTCTTGTGTAACTTTCTTTATTTTAAAGTCTATTTTATCTGATATGAGTATTGCTACTCCAACTTTCTTTTGATTTCCATTTGCATGGAATATATTTTTCCATCCCCTCACTTTCAGTCGTATGTGTCCCTAGGTCTGAAGTGGGTGTCTTGTAGACAGCATATATATGGGTCTTGCTTTTGTATCCATTCAGCAAGCCTTTGTCTTTTGGTTGGAGCATTTAATCCATTCACATTTAAGGTAATTATCAATATGTATGTTCCTATGGCCATTTTCTTAATTGTTTTGTGTTTGTGTTTGTAGGTCCTTTTCTTCTCTTATGTTTCCCACTTAGAGAAGTTCCTTTAACATTTGTTGTACAGCTGGTTTGGTGGTGCTGGGTTCTCTTAGTTCTTGCTTGTCTGTAAAGCTTTTGATTTATACATCGAACCTGAATGAGATCCTTGCCGGGTAAAGTAATCTTGGTTGTAGGTTCTTCCCTTTCATTATTTTAAGTATATCACACCACTGTCTTCTGGCTTGTAGAGTTTCTGCTGAGAAATCAGCTGTTAACCTTATGGGAGGTCCCTTTTATGTTTTTTGTCATTTTTCCCTTGCTGCTTTCAATAATTTTTCTTTGTCTTTAAATTTTGCCAATTTGATTACTATGTGTCTCAGTGTGTTTCTCCTTTGGATTATCCTGTATGGGCCTCTCTGTGCTTCCTGGACTTGGGTGGCTATTTCCTTTCCCATGTTAGGGAAGTTTTCAATTATAATCTCTGCAAGTATTTTCTTGGGCCCTTTTTCTCTCTCTCAACATAATGTGAATGTTGTTGCATTTAATGCTGTCCCAGAGGTCTCTTAGGCTATCTTCATTTCTTTTCATTCTTTTTTCTTTTTTCTGTTCTGCAGCAGTGAATTCCACCATTCTGTCTTCCAGGTCACTTATCCGTTCTTCTGCCTCAGTTATTCTGTTATTGATTCCTTGTAGTGTAGTTTTTTTTTTTTTTTTTCGGTATGCAGGTCTCTCGTTGTTGTGGCCTCTCCCATTGCAGAGCACAGACTCTGGACGCTCAGGCTCAGTGGCCATGGCTCACGGGCCCAGCCACTCCGTGGCATGTGGGATCTTCCCAGACCGGGGCACGAACTCATGTCTCCTGCATCAGCAGGTGGACTCTCAACCACTGTGCCACCAGGGAAGCCCTGTAGTGTAGTTTTAATTTCAGTTATTGTATTGTTCATCTCTGTTTGTTTGTTCTTTAATTGCTTGTTTGTTCTTTAATTCTTCTTGGTCTTTGTTAAACATTTCTTGCACCTTCTTGATCTTTTCCTCCATTCTTTTTCCAAGGTCCTGGATCATCTTCACTATCATTATTCTGAATTCTTTTTCTGGAAAGTTGCCTATCTCCACTTCATTTAGTTGTTTTTCTGGGGTTTTATCTTGTTCCTTCATCTGGTACATAGCCCTCTGGCTTTTCATCTTGTCTGTCTTTCTGTGAATGTGGTTTTTGTTCCACAGGCTGCAGGATTGTAGTTCTCCTTGCTTCTGCTGTCTGGTGGATGAGACTTCCATCACTCTTTTTGAATTATGGTTTTCTCAGGGTATATACCCATTAGTGGGATTGTTGGGTCATATGATAGTTCTATTTTTAGTTTTTTAAGGAACCTCTATACTGTTCTCCATAGTGGTTGTATCAATTTACATTCCCACCCACAGTGCAAAGGGTTCCCTTTTCTCCACACCCTCTCCAGAATTTATTGTTTGTAGATTTTTTGATGATGGCCATTCTGACTGGTGTGAGGTGATACCTCATTGTAGTTTTGATTTGCATTTCTCTAATGATTAGTGATACTGAGCATCTTTTCATGGGTTGTTGGTAATCCCTTTGTCTTCTTTGGAGAAGTGTCTATGTAGGTCTTCTGCCCATTTTTGGATTGGGTTGTTTGTTTTTTTTGATATTGTGCTGTATGAGCTGCTTGTATATTTTGCAGATCAATCCCTTGTCAATTGCTCCATTTGCCAATATTTTCTCCCATTCTGAGGGTTGTCTTATCATCTAGTTTATGGTTTCCTTTGCTGTGCAAAAGCTTTAAAGTTTCATTAGGGTCCCATTTGTGTATTTTTTATTTTATTTCCATTATTCTAGGAGTGATTCTTCTTATCCTTACATCAGAACATCTCCACCAAGATAGCTTATCAAAGGAGCAGTGGGAGAGGGGGCTTTCCTGGTTTCCCTGGTAACTGATGAGCCAACCTGACCTCCATAACCCAGTAACTGGTAACCTCCCTCCCCCTCGCAGCAAAGACTGTTGCCATGTCCTGCCTGCTCTGTCTGCCACACATGGTGGGGTGTTGCTCCAGGACCTTGCTTCAGACACGTAATATCCCCCATCCATTAAACCATTGATGTTTCTGTAACTGACTGGGATCTTTCTTCAGTCTTGAAGCTGGGCAAGTACAAGGCTTGTAGGCCTGCAGGGTGCAGACCAACCCTTTTTCTTTTCCTTCTCGTTCCCACTTTCCTATGAATATAAGGTAGAAGATCCTACCCAAGTGGGTCTACCTATTTTCAATTTCTTTCATGTCATCAGTGCCAGCTGTAGTTTATAGGAATTTCATTTGTGGTATAAATGAATTAATAAGAAAAGGAAAACACAAAAATAAATATAGGTTTATTAGCATCCCAAGATTTCAATTAATAATATTGTTGAGCTTTAAATATGGTGATTAAGCAGGACTTTTTTTTCTTTCACAGCTTTTAAGCTCCTGGTTTGGAGCATTAGATTTTGAATTCAGGGGCACAAAATATTACTGAGTATGTTGCTTAAAATAAAGAAACCTGAAAGCCACTCAGAGCATCCGATCCAGAGGCCTGTGGCCTGTGGAACACAATTTTATTTGTTTATGTAGTTAGTTAGTTATTTTTGGAACACAATTTTAGAAACACTGACCTTGAAAATAAGGAAGAGATTGTTTCAAGTACCAGGAACTTATGGCTCTCAGATAACTTAAAAAACAAAACAGACAAAAATGACCTGACTTATGCAAGCTGTGGGCTTTTATTTTCCTTATGAAGCCAAATATTCACATCAGAAAGAGGTGAAGTAGTTTCTTCAGCCTGACTAATTGAAATGTTTTGAATCAAAACTTGTATGAATTGTTATTAAGCCCTTTCCAGTGTATTTAAAGATGTTCTCTCTAGTTTAGTTCTTTTTCAACAAACTTCCAACATAAAATGACCGGGGTTAGGAAAGAAAAATTCTGAAACAGAGATGTATAGGAAAATCTTGGCCTTCATTCAGAAATTTGACCACTGTTTACCTGTTAAGTGTTGGCTCATACAAGTGATTTAAAAGTGGATCCTGTATCTACTAAGTCTCTTGAACCTGGGCCTCTGCCTCAGATCACATGCACAGATAAATAGAAATCACCATACATATCACATATATGTAACTATAAAATCATTCTGTGTGTGAAGAAACACATAAATAGAGGTCATTTTGGAGACTAATAATTCCATAAATTTGACTCCTAAAATGGAAGCCAGAACCACAGACTCAATTACAATTAAAGTCCTCCTAAATATATGTACACAACTTATTTTATATTACAAATCCTGTGAGTATTTTATAAATGTTCATTACTTCCACATTAACTTGAAATGCCCCACCTATTGTAAAAAAAAATATATATATATATACATGAATTATACATATTTATTTATATATATACAATTGCATATATAGTACTTTATGCAAATTTCATAAATACCTCAATATTATCACACATATTACAGTAGTCCTATATGCAATATGTAACAATACATTATATAAATTATTTAAATATTACAATACTACCATAAGTATATGTGTCTGTGTGTGAAAAATATTTCATTTAGAACTTATTTAGGTACAAGTGACAGAAAATTTAAATTAAATTGCCTTAAACAAAGTAAAGAAATTTTATTGACTCACATAAATGGAGAGCTAGTACTATAGTTAGATTCAAGCACAGCTGTATTAGGTGTTGAAACAAGTGAAAAAAGATTTGGATCCACTATATCTGTTGACTTGGATTTCTTTACCTCAGTGTATTTATTTTTGGGACAGTGTGGAGGTTTGACAGGTGTTGATGCTGTCTTTAGTATCCTAGATTCAAGCCTAGCAAGAGTTATTACCACTGGCTATTCTAGCATTGTGTGTGGGTCCGAATTTCTTAGGTAGTTTGGCTTGGTTCATGAACTTAACCTTGATTCCACACTGAGGACAGAGGAATGTCATTATTAAGATGGATTTTTAAAAAAACTGCCTTCTAAGTTAATAATAGCCCAGGATTTTCAAGGATGATTCCTAGATTTTTGGCAAGTTTAACTTAATGAATGTCTTTTTGCATATATAGAAACTTCAAAATAGAAAAAAAGTTCAGGAGCGTTACCATAATTTCTATTATAGACACTTTTAGTTTAAGGGATTTGATAGTATCAAGTAGATATATTGAGTAAAATGTTGGCTAAATGGATCTGGAGTACTATAGAAATTTATAGGCTGAAAATATAAATTTAAGAATCATCAGCATAAATGTTATTTAAAGTTGGGATTAAAACTGTAGGGCCTGAATGTTTAGAAGAATGTTGGAGAAGGACTAGCCAAAGAAGGCAAAAGAACAAAGACAGAGGAAAGTAATTCCAAGGGTGCTGTTGTCCAACTGTGTTCTCCCCATCTGAGCACATGGTGGGAATCACTGCCTGACCCCTGCTGTTGAGTGTGGCTGTGTGACTGGCTCTGCCAATGCAGTCTTCTGGCCGTTTGTGAACTATAGCATCAGATTGACATATGGAGCTTTTCAAGATTCTCTCACACTTTCTTTCCTTCTCCACAGCAAATAGCAACTTCATGATGGTGGCTGCTCTGGCAGGACTCATAAGTAATTCCAGTGATCACAGTTTCTCTGCTAACCTGTAATTTGAATAAGGAATAAAAGTGTATTGATGTTTATAACTATGTAAGCTAGCCTATTCTGGCTGAAACATGTGCCTCAGCTACAAATGGAAACATGTGTTCAAAGGAGCATGTGAAAAAGTCTGTAAAAGCAAATTGAAAATCAAAACATATCGATAGGTTTATTTGTGGAAAGAGAAATGTTGGTAATTATCTATATAGATATTGAATTAACCTAAGAGAGATGTAATTATTTTTTATTGTTTTTTTGTTTGTTTAATACTCTGGGAGTTTGTTAATAATTGTGGGAGTATTAGACAAAAACATTACTAATAGCAAGCAATCTGCAACTTTACATTTATTACTTATGTTGTGATCAATAAGGAAATTGCTTCTCACATGGATAACATCAAGTTAAATAATCATGACAAACCTTTTACCAACACTACTTTGACAGAACATTGCTCTGCAATTAGCCTAAAAGGCCACTGGATGTCAGTATTATGTCATGCCTATTGATTATTTACTCGTTTTGATTATTAATTTCCTGTGGATATTTCATAATTTAAAAATCTATCTTCTTGAAGAAAAACTTCAAAAAGAGTCATATTACATTAACAATTATTTATGTTTAGGCAATCCAGCATTTAAGGTACACTTACATACCAAGGTTTTTTGTTTTGTTTTCTTTTAATATGATACTGAATTTTAAAGGTTTATTTTGAAAATAAACAGGGCAGTTATTTTTTGCTTTGTTTAAATGCCTATTTCAGTTTTCTCACGTTACCATTGGAGTCAGCAAAAATGTTTCCAAAATTTAAACAAAATCTATGTTTTCTTTTTATTTATCTGTTACAATTACTGAATTAAGATTATACTAAAATAGGTAAACTAATTACTGAGTATAATTTGACACTTCAAAATTATTGAAAAATAGTGGTACTGACCTTAAAATATTTATTATTTTGTTTCATGAAAGAGCCTGTAGATTTTTATGAATTTATCTCAGTATGAGTTTTTAAATATGAGGCAAACATTTTCATTTTATAGATGAAAAAATTGAGCATTATATTGGCTAAATGATTTAGACCAGGCCAGATAGCTAGAATATGGAGGAGATAGGTTTTGAAGTTAAGGTTAAAACTAAGAAAAAACATTTCATAAATATGCTGTAGTCAGAAATTTATGAGATTCTTATTCAACTTATGTCCCTAGACATAAGCCTCCTGAAGCCTAAAATGTAATGTAATTTTTATAATTTGGAAATTTAAATAAGAATATATTTTACTTAAAAATTAATGTGGCATATCTCTTTGTGCAATGAGTTTGCCGAAATCAAGTTTAATGACACAGTCATCCAAAAGACTGCCCTCACTTTAGACACCATTTGCAATTTCAGGGGTCCCCAGGGTCACCCTCATTTCATACTGATGGCCTACAAATTTGGGGGTTCCCACAATTACACAGACATTCCATAATTTTCTGGAAATGTACACAGACTCACTGCAAGTGCCATACTCACAACTGTACTATAGCAAAAAGATAAAATAATAACCAGCCAAAAGAAAAGGCTTATAAGCACACTCTGGAAAGGTTCTACATGTGAGGCTTCCATCATCCTCAGGGAAGCATTCCCTCCTGGTACTGATGTATGGTAATACTCAGAGGATATAGCCAACCAGAGGAACTCAACTGAGCTTCGGTGTCCAGAGTTTTTATTGTTTCATTATATTGGCATGATTGAATGAAACACTTCCTGTGTGACTAGATATCCAGCTGGACGTCCAGCTGATATCATGGGGCTCAAAGAGCCCTGTAATCATCTGATTAGTCTTTCTGGCATGTCAGCACTATCCTGGGTCATCTTGTTAGAATAAAATATATAGGGCCCCAGCATGAGTCACCTCATTAGCATAATGAAGGGCTTAGCATGAATAACAAAGGCACTCTTATCATGGGGAAATTCCAAAGATTTAGAGGTATATTAGTCAGGGTTCTCCAGAGAAACAGAATAAGATGCCTCTCTAAATAAATATGTAGGTAGGTAGATAGATTTAATTATTTTTTTAATTTTAAGGATTTGGCTCATGCAATTGTGGAGCCTTGGCAAGTCCAAAATTTATAGAGTAGGACATCAAGCTGGAGACCCAGGAAAGACTTACAGTTTGAGTGCAAAGACAGTCTGCTAGAAGAATTCCCTTTTCTTCCAGAAGTGTCAACTTTTCTTCTGTTTAAGCCTTCAACTAATTAAATGAGACCTATCTACATTATGTAGAGTAATCTGTTTTATTCAAAATCCCCCAAGTTAAATGGTAATCTCATCCAAAAAACACTTTCACAAAAACACCCAGAGTAATGTTCGACCAAATATCTGGGCACTATAGCTCAGCCAAGTTGACGTATAAAATCAGTCATCACAAGAGGTTACTTCCCTGGAACCAGAGACAGAAGCTAACCAAATTCTTTGTTACCCACTTTCTTTTTGAATGATAAAATTGATATAGTGCTCAGTTGTTCACTTTTTGTTCTCCTAAAGATTTTAAGCACAATATTAATGAGATACTGTGCTTCTTTTTTTTTTTTTTTCCCTAATCCATTCCCCTTGCTGGGCACATATCCAAGATAGCAAAGCACAGCAACACCTATTCATGTGATTCAATTCAGAGGAACAGACAGAAACAGAAACTGGCAGTGTTCTGTGAGAGCTCCAAAGAAGAGCTGCTACTCTTTCTCTCTCTCAACTCCTATTCCAAACCATCTAAGATTGTAATATGTTGGAACAAAATAATTGACAACTCCAGGTGTAGACTGAGGAGAAAATACAGGACCCTGGAGTGGTAAGGTGATAGGTTAAGGAGAAGACGTTGCTCTGGGGAGTAAAATTGAAAGACATGGTCCAATGTCAGGGTTTATTTCCTCAAAAGAAAGTGGATTTTAAGAATTGGTCCCAGATTCTATATATAAATATCCAGGTAACCATGGCTAATGAGAAGCTGTGGAAGTGCTGAAAATCCAAAGGAACTACTCTTTCATGCCATCTCTCTTCAGACTTTCAATGGTGTCTCAAAGTTGTTTAATAATTGGTTGTATATCTCCTCTCTTTAACAAGTAACAGCCTAATATGACATTTACATCTATTAGTTTATTTTGATATTTAAATTGTGGAAAAACTAGCCTTGGAGTGAATCAGAACTAACCAGTAAGTCAGTCAAAGTGATGAATTGGCTGGGCCGTGGCCAAATGTTCTTTGTATGTGTAGAGCAAGACACAGGTATGTTTCTAAATTTTGTCATCATACTATTCCAAGGCATTGGATGTGAATAGAAGTCATTTGAGAAAAATAAAACTCAAAGCGTTAGCAAAATACTTGCTATTTCTCACACTTCTATTTAAATAATAGGCATTTTTCTGACAGTTTTCTTTTATACTAGGAAGATATCACTTATACTTTAAACAAGGTAGAAGTCTGTTCATTTTAGACATCTTTTTAAATCAGTAAGTTTAACACATGACTTATACAATTACCAGTGTCATTTAAGGCATAAAATAAATCAAGCAATTTAGTAATCATACTATCAAAGTAGTCAAAGAGCAGTGGAGAATGATGTTTGGGGACTAACCACCCAAAATTGAAAGAGGTGTTTATAGTGCTTTGTGATTCTAGATGGTCTGTGCATTTGTTCTACTACTTTTTTTCACTATTTAATCTTTCCTCCTTGTTTTTATTTTCTAAGGGTTCAGTCACAAGCATCAAAAACAGATTTTAATGTTTTTGGCCAGTGGGGTGGCCTTGAACAGCTTTATAAAATTTCCATTGGGGCTTCGCTGGTGGCACAGTGGTTGAGAGTCCGCCTGCCAATGCAGAGGACACGGGTTCGTGCCCCAGTCCGGGAAGAACTCACATGCCGTGGAGCGGCTAGGCCCATGAGCCATGGCCGCTGAGCCCATGCGTCCGGAGCCTGTGCTCCACAACGGGAGAGGCCACAACAGTGAGAGGCCCGCATACTGCCAAAAAAAAAAATTGCCATTGGTAGATACTGCAGATCTCTTCTGTCATACAGAGGCTACCACTTTTAAAACTACATTTCTAAAACTATCTTGCAAGTTTGAGGATATGATATAGATTCCTCTTCTCAAGATTTTGATTTAGAGCCAAATTACATGGAGAGAGACAGAGAGGGTACAGTACATGCATTGTACTGTACAGTCATAGCCAAGTGCATGGTTCTAGAACTAGTGACTGTTGCAATTCCTTTCCTGGCTTCTTGATTCTGAGACTTGTGTGTTTGGGGTGGCTGTACAGATCCTGGCAGATTGTGAAGTACTGTATTCAGGAGATACCCAGGTCACTTCTGTTATTCTATCCATCCTGTACCCAGATAAAAGGTGGGGGGAGGGGTATTAGTAAGAAAAGAAGAGAGAACAGATATGTGGAGGCATTAGCAGTCTCTTTACTAATTTATTTATAACAACTACTCACACGTACACACACAGATGGGTAGATTTATATATTAGAAGAAAGGAAACACCTCAGCAGTTTCCATGAACCAAATCTACACACCACAAAGAATAACAGCATATCACATAAGACAGTTAAGTCTTCCTCTGGTTTTTAATGTAGGCTACTCTCTTAATGATCCTCTAGGTTCATTATTTTCTGCTATGCTAAATAAGCAAATAATCCTTTCTGTTCCCTATTTAAATATGTAGTAGTATAATATTAATTTGCTTACAAGAAAAACAACACAAATTTCTGGAGTGACTATGACTTTGACTAAGCAAATGCTAAATATAATTACTATTCCATAACTTAAATTGACTCAACATATATTTAATAACATTTTTTCCATTTTTTCTTCTATTTTTTAAAATATCTCTACTAAATGAAATTATAGTCCTTTCTAACAGTTAAATTCTATTCTAAAATATCCTCAATTCCCAAAAGGGAAATCAAGATATATTCATCTAACTCTAAAGGGGTTATTACTTCAATTGTAAACAATGAAATTGGATTATTTAACTAGAAAGTTGAGACCAAAATAGAATTCAACATTATCCTAATACATTAAATTTGGCTTGAAAAGTAAAATTTGGCTTGGAAACAGAAATTAGAGCTTCAGTAAAATACACAAATATACCATGCCTAAGTGCATAATATAAATAGCAAGATTCAAATGTTGTCAAATTATTGAGAATTACTATTTAAATGACATTGTAGTAACACTCATAGAAAATAGTTATGAGACCTTGTTTTTACTTAAAGATCTCACAGTTTTAACTTAGGTATATGAGCAGTTGAAAGAAAGTGTAATAATTAAAGCAATAAATAAAAGGATCTACCATGAGCTAGTACATGAATGTCTTATTGTTGTAAAGATAAAATCTGTAGAGTAGAAAAGAACACTTATGGTCTGGCCACTAGTTTCCCAGCCTCTTCTCTCACTGCTCTTCATGTTCTGTACACTGTGTGTTCTGATCTAAATGTGATTCCTTAAACAGATCAGAACGTTCACTAGTAGTACTTGCTTTTTCTGCTTAGAATAAACTCCAGCCCTTTCAACCACCTGATTAACTCATGCTGTCTTTGAAGACTCAGCTATGTCTGAAAATCCTTTTGGAGTCCTTCCCAGCAAAGATTTTAGATTTTTCTCTGAGTTCCTCATGGTCAGGAGTTAGGGGCATCTTCTCTCTTTGCCACATGGCTGGTGACTTCTTCTATCATAGCATTTGCATGACATTCTAATCTTTGGCTTACATTTATTAAATGTGTTAGAAAAAATGAAATAGGAAATAGGATTTTTTACCTAAACTATCTCCTCCTCTCGTGCCCACTTTCATGAAGCAGGCAGACCTCCCAGTGCTAAATTGCCCCTAGGGTAGGTTATGATTCTTCACTAAAGATGAAGCTGGCTGAAAGGTCTTTAATTCTTGGCTTTTTGTTTTGTTTTGTTTTTCTAAAAATGACATTTTTCTAATTGGGCTTCTTGTAAGGAGTGAAGGTAAATGGTGTGGAGGAGATCAGAGAAGAGAAGTTTTTGAAAACGGGAAGAGGTTGAGAGTCACCAATATGAGTAGAAACATCAGCACTCTTGGGGAGTAGCAATATTTCTGAGGAGGTGACTGTGAGGTCCACTAGGGAGAGTGACTCTCAGGCACAGGGCCTTCCAGGCAAGCCCAAATTCGCCCTGCTCCATGCATGGCCTGAAGCAGCAGAGCCTGGGCACCTGGGAGAGCCATGGGAACTGGCACAACAGGTGCTTACCTGGAAAGAGAGTAGTTACATAACCATTGAGACTTCTATCTGTCATCTCTTTTCACTAACCTCATAGAAAGAAAATCATTGCAGTAGAATCACTGGTCACCTCTGTTAGTGGAGAGACTCAGAATCAGTTCTTAGTTGAGTTGTACATTTATAGAATATAAAAAGAAAGCAAAAGTATTAAAAAGAATTACCCATATTTATACCAAATAAACTCATTTATAGGTCATTTTATTTTAGAAATTATTCAAGGGGAGGTTAATTTCTTTGGCTGTGTCCTTTTCTATGTTATGAAATCCTTGAAGGCAGGCATCCTGTTTTTATCTTCAGTAGTCATTATAATGCCTGACTCATAATGGGTGCTATATCAAATCAATAAGCATAAGGCAGAATGTCTCATGTATGTTACATATTGATACTTCATCCCCGAAGTCAAAGCCCTCATTCACAGCAGGTTAAATAACTTGAAATTTTTAGCAAAGTACAAGAGAAGGAGGAGCATTTCTGGGAGTTCAGAGGATACCAAAGACTCATTCATTATTTGGTGTAAATCTCTGTGGAAAAAAAAAAAAAGAAAGGAGAAAGAAAGCTTGTTTCTGTTGTATCCATGATGGGGAGCAAAAGGAGTGAGTTTGTTTATGAATGTGCATAAAACAAATATCTTAACCTCACTAAACATGCCGTATTGTATAAACCCTCTTACAGTCATTACTATTGATATATTATGTATGATTGCTGTTCAAGGATTGATTATGACACTAAATTAGGGAAGCCAAACTAACCTAAAACTGAGCTGACAAGTCAATTGCAGCAGGGAAAATAAATTAAAGAAACAGCAAAAATGCAATAAAAAGCATGTGAGTGTTCTGCAACATCTGGAGGGTTATTTTCCTCACTCAAGCTAGGCAAATGAATTTTTTTGCTGAAGTACTTTCACACTCCACCTGGACAGCAATGGGACCTGGCCAGAGGACCCTGTGAGAATGGCCTTTCTCCTGAGCAGGATGGGCATGCCTTTTTTTTTTTGTGTGTGTGTGTGTGCGGGCCTCTCTCACTGTTGTGGCCTCTCCCCTTGGGGAGCACAGGCTCCGGACGAACAGGCTCAGCGGCCATGGCTCACGGGCCCAGCCGCTCCGCGGCATGTGGCATCTTCCCGGACCGGGGCACGAACCCGTGTCCCCTGCATTGGCAGGTGGACTCTCAACCACCACGCCAACCAGGAAAGCCCAGGATGGGCATGCTTTAATATCACTGGATCTGATTTCTATTCTGAGGTTCTTGTCAATCTTACCTTTCTAGGAATTAAAAACCTCTTTATAAGAATTCATTCCAAATTAGGAAGTAAATCTTTAACTTTTTCAACACCTTCAGGTTTTTGCAAAATAAAGTGATTTTAAATGGAACTTTCCAGTGTACACGAATATTTTCAAAATTATGTCAATACAAATCAAAGAATTAAAAATTGTTTTTTGCATATTGGTAAAACATGGGGCAGACTAGTGATTCAGGGGACAAGTAATAGCCAGGAAGAATACACATGATTACAAAAAACAAAGAATTAGAACTCATAGTGATTTATATTTTACCTACTTTAAATTCAAATGACCAATAAAATGCTACTCACCTAATGTTTTTTAGACTAGAGTCTTTATGCTTGCAGCAAATGTGGACTGGTTTGTGTAGATAAATTAGATGGCAGGAGGAAAAACATTATTATTATACAAAATTAATGAACATCAGAAAGCAGGTGTGCATGTGTATGTGTGTGTGTGTGTGTGTGTGTGTGTGTGTGTGTGTATTCATGGGAAAGCATTCTCTTTGCTCAGCAAGGTAGCAATCTAAGAGACAAACAAGATAACACCAGTAGAGGGATACTATGAGTGTCCAGGGTACGGACTTTTGAAAAATTAAATTCCCTCTGAAATATACAAGGTTTTAAGATAAAATCATTTTATGCTGAATATAAAGAAATTTGAGGTTCAAAACTCTTGCAAATTTTCTAAATTTTTATGAAGTCTAAACATCTAAGGAAAATTATCTCCTTTATGTTTTTATTAGAGTAACTTCAAATTCTCTTATATTAAAATACTAAAATATAAAATAGATACTATTCTCCAACTGAAACCAAGGGATATAACACACAGTTCAAAAAGACATTTCACATTCATAATATAGCAAAGAGCCTAGACTGAAACTTTAAACATCAGCATGGTGTACTTTGTCATGGACACAAGAGAGGTTATAGGCTGCAGGTTCTCTCTTTGAAAGAATTTTCCAGGAAAGAGCACTGTAGTTTCCAACATCTGATCACTTTCTTTATACTTCTACTTTCTTTGGCTTACTTCATAGATGTGCTTGAAATCCATTCTAAAAAATTCAGTAGCCACGAGCCACTCATAACCTTGTAAAAATGGATATCAGCTCCTGGTCTAAAAATATGGTGTTACAATAAAATATATTTTTTCTCTTTCTTGTAAAGTGTGGATTTAGAGAAATAAATATGCAAAAATATTATAAAAATAGAAACATTAGATTGGCTCTAAATCTCTAACTTTCATGTTTATCTCATTTTTTTAAACTTCACTTGTGAGAATAAGCATAAATTAAAGTCATCTATTCATGTATAGGTGTTCACTAATTCAATCATCAAACATTGATCCTCACTATGTGCCAAGTATTCTGAATTGGATACTCATAAGGCAAAACTCCCTTCCAAAAGGAATGTGCAGTCTGGTGAAGAACGATGCACCAAGGAGGCCAAGCAGAATGTAACGCAAACAAATATGTTCATGTCTGTTCACCATACATTTTGATAACTGATAAGAAAAGCATGGGCACTGAAGATTAGAAGACGGACTTTAAACTGAGACACTGAAACTATTTTCTCACACATGGCTCAAGCCATCTGAAGAACAAGAACATCTCATAGATGTTCAAGATCTTTTGCTCCCCCTTGAAATTCAAAATCATTGACTATAGAGCAGGAGTTTTTGCTTAGATAAATTTTGTACATTTTGCCACTGAACTGAACTTGCCAGTAATTCCCATAAGTGTTGGTGTCATGAAAGGAAACTATGAGGGTGCTGTCTACTGGATCCCAAATAAAATGATTTTCAAATCTTCATTTTCTCAAGTCTGTTGAGACCCGGTATCCATGAACTATTTCACAAGTTACAGATTACTTGGGATTTGAGTTAAACCATTTTTAAAACTACATTAAATTTGAGATAATTTACTCAGTTAAGCTGGCTATTGACATGCTTTAGCCTTTCAATAGGAGATGAATTATAGTGTATTTAAAACTTTCTGGCATCATAAGCAGATAAAAACCCTTCTGATAGAAATGTACACATTTTTCTGAATCAGCAACCTTATCTTAGCATGTATTCTTAAAATTTCAAGCAGAACAATAAATAAAATGATTTTTTGTTGGAACTAATTAAGAAACATACAGGACTTCCCTGGTAGCGCAGTGGTTGAGGGTCTGCCTACCAACGCAGAGGACACGGGTTCGAGCCCTGGTCTGGGAGGATCCCACATGCCGCGGAGCAACTGGGCCTGTGAGCCACAACTACTGAGCTTGCGCGTCTGGAGCCTATGCTCCGCAACAAGAGAGGCCGCGATAGTGAGAGGCCTGTGCACCACGATGAAGAGTAGCCCCCGCTTGCTGCAACTAGAGAAAGCACTCGCACAGAATCGAAGACCCAACACAGCCATAAATTAATTAATTAATTAATTTAAAAAAGAGAAACATACAGAAGTCACTATAACGGACATTAAACTGTTCATCTTATCACTGAAAAACAATAGGTAGTTAATCAGCTTATGTTAATATAAGGTAACAAAGGATTCCTAAATTTTAGTGGCTTACAACAACAAAAAGATTTATTTCTTGGTCACATTATATTTCCATTGTGGCTTGACTGTGACCATGCTCCCTGTCTTCTTCATTTGGGGATCTAGGATATGGGAGCAGCTCCTATCTGAGCCCCTCACTCATCTCATCACAGAGGAAAAAAGAGTGATGGTAGAAACATACACCAGTTCTTAAGGCTTCTGCTCAGAAATGGTTCATGTCCCTTTACACATTTCATTGTCTAAAGCAGAGTTTCTCCAACTCACCATTACTAACATTTGAGATCAGATAATTTTTTGGTTTTTTGGTGGGGGCAGGTAGCATTGTCTTGTGCATTATTGTTTAGCAGTGTCTTTGGTCTCTTTACCCACCAGATAACAGTACCAACACCCAAGTTGTAAAAAATAAAAATGTCTCCAGACATTACCAAATGTTCCTGGGGACAAAATATAGTCTCTGGTTGTGAATCACAGGTTTAAAGAGATTCACCTAGCCAAGGCTGAGAAATGGTAGTATGGTCTAATATCACGGAGAGGTCTAGCAGAGAGGGACATGGCAGAGAGAGTTCCAAAAGGAAAAAGCCTAACAAGAGGGTGATGCATAATTTTACAATAATGCAGTCCAGCAAAAGAGAGATTGCAATTGCTCAACTGCAATCTCTCTTGCTTGCAACTTCATGTGTCCCAATCATTTGCTGATCGTTCTAATATCACTGAAGAGAGAGTTAAATTATTTTCCACAGAAAATTACATATTTAAAAAAGTGACAGAGTACATTAATTCAGGTATCTCCAACGCAACTTTAAACCTCAGAACAAAAAAGTTCAAACTTTAATCCATATACATTATCAAAGTTTTACAATGATATTAAATGATAAAATACAGACACTCCAAAAATAAAATGTAAACCATGGTATGTCCTCAGTTTGAATTTCTGCTATTACCAATGTCAGAGAAAAAGTAACTATTGATCAAATATTAAAGTTCCTTGAGGTAGGTTAAGTTCAAAATTCTTCATGAAATAAAGTCTAAAGTTAAATAACTATTCGAACATAAGTCAAAATATAAAGAATCTGATCGTAAAATTATTAAGGTAACCTCAAATTCTTTTTTTCTATACTCAATCTAATCTTGAGACATGTTGGATACCTGGATTGAATTCGGGTCCCTTCAAATTTATAGTATTGTATACCAAAAAAGAATTGAAGTCTCTTTGAGAGCTTAGTGTCATACTCAGCCCTAAGTATTTCCTGGGTCTATCGAAGAGCCCAACAAATGAATAAAAAAGGAAAGGCTCATACTCAAGTGATTTATTATCATTAGTTTCCATGGCAAAACTATTCCTGGCAAAATTATACTTTAATAACCAGCATTGCCCAAGAAATTAGAAGTCTTAATGGTATCTTGATTAAACAGAATTAATGGGGAAAATTACTTGGCTTCAGCTTTGCCAGAATGCCTGTCAGTCTATACCAGATACTTGGAGACCAGAACTTTGGAATGTAAATTTAAATGTGAGAAAGTGCCCATAAACAGTATATTTGTGACACATTTTTGACTACATTGAAATAAAAATTCACCTAGAAATACAGTCTCAGTTGTAATTTTTTGGAGATATTTCTGACTTTTTGAGAAATTTAGGCTTTAGTTTAAGTAAGATTTTCTTCAAGAATATTTGAAAATTCTTATTTTTTTCTAGGTCCCTCACTTTGGTCATACCAGTGCTGAACTAAGAGGGAGGGAGCATTCTAGCTCACAGTCAAGCTGTAGCACTTTTACTATAAAAGTCAACCTACTAAGGCTACATTGTCAAAATCCAACTGCACAATTTTGTAAAAGTGTCCTCATGGTACAATATAATTCCCTATAAATTCTGCATGTGTTGAGCCGAGCCAAGTTCCTCTCAACTTTAAGGGCATGTACCTGCTCACATTGCATGTATATTCCACTTCCTAATATCATTCTGTGTCTCTGCCTATAGATTCACAGGCAAGTGCAACTGAATCTAGGATTAAAACAAATAAGAAATGAATTTTTTCCCTTATCTGTGTTGAGCCTCTATTAACAGAGGGTCACAGACTTCAAGCAGATGAAAGAAAATAATTTTTATGATAATATGCTGACAAAGTCTAGATTTGCATACATGGCTATAGATTTAATAATAAAATGGCTTGTTTACATTACACTCCTGAATAAGCATACCCAGTAGGCACAGAAATCACTAGAATCCAAGAGGTTTAGTAAGACAGTTTCCTTAATGGGAACCTGTCTTACTAAATCTAATCCATGGCCTAGAGAGGATAAGAATGATCCTCTGTACGGATAGGCAGACATGAGAGAATGAAGATGGGAGGGGCTGAGCTAAACATAATCAGCTTCTCCTCATTACTCCATTCTCAGATAAGCCCATCTTCCTGTGATGGGGAAGGACAGCAGTGGAGTATGGGAAGTGGCCAACAAGGCCACTCAGAAAAACACCCCCCACAAGGAAAATAGAGCCAAAATATGAAAGTTCCCCCTCCCTAATATTGCAAATGTTTTATTGAATGTTCTACTGAATATGATTGAAATGATGATTATTAATATGATAAAACATATTTAACATTGTAAAGTCCAATTTTTATTCAATAAGGAAAATCTTTGTTAAAAAAATCCATGGTCATATAACAAATATAGAATAAGATTAAATTGTAGTACTATCTGAGTTAGTTGTCCTTAGCATTAAAAAATGATCACACTTGACAAAAGTAATTTCATGTTGTCTTTACACTATTTATGGCTCTTTAGATAAAAAATATATTATGGTTTGATAATATATTAAGACAATAACACACAGAAGAATAAATTTATGATGCACGTTTTAATAACTTCACAACTTTTAGATTTTTCCTTTCAGCTTACTCTAACAGAGTTTATTCAAGTCTCAATAAATATGTTTCTATCTTCTATTTTATCATGTCTAGGGATAAGGGATCCTTTAGAAGATGCTGCCTTCACTTTTGTATCAATAGACAGTGATTTTGCGGACAATTTACAAAGGAGGCAATAACTTTGTCTCTTTGAAGATACAATACAATACTAAGTGTGTTAAAAAGATCACACTTTCTTATAATGATGATTTTAGGATGTTATTTTAAATGACCACTCATTCACTTATTTAACAGGCAATAAATAAATGGAACTTAATTTATGTGGGGTGCCCTTCTAGGTTCATTTCTGTCTTGTGTAACAGGATGTTGCTTCATCTTACTGGTATAGATACCTCAGACATTAAATTAGCCCTGATACCCTTAGAGGAAAATGGTGTGCAGAGAATATAGTCTGGTAACTAAGGATGCTTGTCAATACTGTATTAGTCATTGTTTCCATATTTCAGTAGAGATCAGAAATAGATTTTTTTAAATAGATTTTTTTTAATGCATCTTAAATTGGTACTCATACTTCCAATTTTAATTTAGGAAGACTGTGTATTACCTATATTTTAATTTCTTTTATGCTTAAAATCTTGGATTCTAACAATCATAAGCATTTTTGTTTTACATTATATGCTTTTAAGTGTGAAAATGACTTTGAAAATGTTTCAGAAATTAACATTAAATTTAAATTATGAACTCATTTAAAAAATTACCTTGTGGTTCTTTTTGTCCTTGAAAATATCACACACACACAAATGCATTATGACGAATACTACTCAGACATACATTATACAGTTTTTAGTGCCTTATGTATACGTTTTTTGTTGGGTATATTTATGGGATAGGATCTTTTGGTTTTTAAGGTATGCATGTGTAGTAGATATGCCAAAGAGTTTTCTAAAGTTATCATACAAATCTAGTTTCTACCAGCAGTAAGTGAATGGTTCAATTTTTGCACATTATTAACAAGACTTGATATTGTCAGTTTATTAAATTTTAAGCACTCTACTTAATGAAAACTCTATATCTTTGGGTTTTATTTTATTTTAATATTCAGTAAAATCGACTTTAATTTTGGATGTGCATTTCTATGAATTTTAGTGTGTGCAGAGCCACATATAACCAATACCACACTGCACACAACCCTAAATCTTGACAACCACTGATCTTTTTTCCATCACTATAGTTTTGTCTTTTCCAGAATATCGTAAATGGAATCCATTAAATTTAAATATGTGTTTATTGTCTGACTCTTACAACTAGAATATAATCTATATATGTTTCATTTCTTACAGAAGCCACTTCATGGACATTTGTTGTATAAATGAATAAATGTATAATATATGTTACTTTATTTCAATTACATTTTCTGTCATTTTTAATAAAAATGAACACTTTTCACTGTTTTCATTTATTCTTTCTTCCCTCCATTTATTTGCTCCCTCATTCAAAAACAACTCATTGTTTGTCCTACTTTCCCTAAATGTTAACCTTATTCTCACTTTAAATGTATACATTAAAGCTAAAACTTGATAGGTGGTAAATATATTGATTTAATTGAAAAATAAAAGCACCTAATCTGTTCTTAATATACCTACAATGCAACAAAATGTACAAGTATCTTCAACTAGATGGGTCTGTTGAAGAGAATAATCAATCATGCTAACAAAGAAATAAAACTTCCAAATAATTTAGACACAAAGAGGTAAAATATTAATTACAAATTAAGTATATTTGTGGAAATAAAAATTTTATTTAAAGGATCAGAGTTTAGAAGCAGTTTTATGGCAATTGAAAAGTTGTTAACTGGGAGTGCTGTAGTGTTAAGGAACTTGAAAACGTAACACCTGTTTCAAATGTGTGGAAGAGTGTTTTACCTATTGCAGTCCTGAGAAGATTAAATAAGGTTAAAATACTTAGAGCCAATCAATATTATGCTGATCCATGTGTGAAAAGGTATATTCAACTAACTTTTCAAAGTGATACCACATAACTGTTAGAATAAACCCACATATTTTCATGCGTGTTTCTGTGTTTCTAATTTTATATTTTCTGAAATCCTGGGACACTGAATTTCTTCATTGTCTTAGTTAGGCCTCACACCTAATGCAATCTTTGTTGGAAACTCAGCCAATTCTTAACACATGTCAAGTTAGAACTTATATTGTAAACATAAATAGAAAGTGCAAAACTCTCTCAGGGAGCCACAGGAAGTTGCATGTGGCATGAATCATCACTTAATTTTATGTTTGCTAAATTATCTACCAAATTATTTTGGTTTCTTCCTCCCAACATATGGAAAACAATTTGAAAATATGAAATTAGTAAAACCAGACCTGATGTCACAATTCAGGAAACGTCTTTGGATAGAAAAGTATTATAAAATATTTCTGGTTTCCTCTGAAGTCAATGCATAAGGGGTTTTTCTGCCACAGTGTTTCACAAGTCAGCTGATTCTAAGCCAAAAATGCAAAACAAAAAACTGAGTTTCTTGCTAGTCTTAAACTAAAATAACATGAGTTCAACTATTATAGTAACTTTAGCTTGAATTCAAGTGACTTAATTTGTCTATGGTAATATTAATGATGACTAACTGACTAACTATATTTCCACCTAATGTAGCATGTATTTTTAACTGTGCATGTCATCTACAATTCTTTATATATGATTATTTTTTTGTGAAGCATAGTTCTCAATAGGAAGCTGAGAGGCATAGGAGAGTGAGAGCAAGAGCAGGAGAGAGAGGAAGAGGGAGAAGGAGGTGGAGGAAATGGAGGGAAGGGGAAAGGGAGAAAGAAAAGGAGAGGCAGAGGGAGAAAAAGGGGGAGAGAGATTGAGTTCTTAGCTAATAAACCTAGTAGCTGAAATAACTCAATGCATCAAAGGCAATTTTATTAAAGGAGGCAAGACAACCTAGGATAGAGCACATAGAGAACAACTGGTAAGAAATGTGATGTTTAAAAGAAACAGGATTGAAACAGAACAGACAGGTAGTATACACACGCACAAAGTAAAAATGTCAAGGAATATGTTGTAATTAATTTTCAAACATTGTGTAGGAAGCAGGTAGTCTGTAATACTGATTCCATCAATAGAGGGATAAAGGTCAGCTTGTGGCAAATTGTACAAATGGGTTTTAATATAACATTAGATTCTCTATGTCATTCATTGTGAGGTAGTGCTTGACATAAAATGGACTTTGTCAGTCCAGAAACCTAAGTTTCAATAGAAATGGTATTTTATTTTCATATTAATCAGTACATAGGTATTGATAACTGATTTCAGTAGCCTTTGCATACATAAAGGAAAAATAATATGTATTCATTGAACATACAAAATATGTTTCATATATTTAGGTGTTGTTTTAGAGCCTGTAATCCATTCAGCCTAAATTAATGGAGATTATCTTCATCAGATATTATAAGAACAAACAGTGAAGAGTTGTGGAAAAATTGCCTTCCTTCAAGTCTCAATTTGCTGCTTACTAACTATGTGAGTTTATGTAAGTTGGTAATATCTCACTGCCTCATTTTCTTCATATATAAAATAATGATAATAAAGCATATTGCATAGAGATACTGTGACTTCGGATAATATCTGACATATGAAGACTACTCGAATATTAGATAGTATTAATAATTAAATATCCACTAAGTAAAAAATCTTTGAATTCTTTATATAAACTCAAGCACCTCTTCTTTTCAAAGCAGGCACTATATATTTCTGTGTCTGTAATCATGTTTGTCCTGTGATTGAATGCATTCTTCCAAATGCATTTACGGTGGACAAGCCTTAGGATGACCCCACCAAATCTGCACAATCTCATGTAATTCCTTCTTGGGGTAAGTTTGGGCAGGACCTGTGACTTGATTCTGAGCCAGTAGAACATGGGGAAGGTGATGTGATATCACTCTCAAGATAAGGCTATGTTACATGGCAAGGGTGAATGGGCGTTGCAAATGGCCACGTGGCAAAGAACTGGTAGAGGCAACTGCTGGCTGCCAACCAACGAAAAAACGGGGCTCTTGATCCTAAAACCACAAGGAGATGAATTCTGCCAACAACCTGAAGGATCTTAGACATGGGTCTTTCCCGATTTGAGCCTCTGATAAAGCTGTAGCCCTCAGAGATACCTGGATTATAGTCAGATGAGGTCCTAGGCAGTGTTCAAAATATACGTATACATATTTCTGACACACATATATACATAGTCTACCATGAAGATAAGCCTAGGGAAGAGAATAAATTCTAGCTTTTATCGTTAGTGTTATTTCAATATGAGGCTCTATGAAATCCATGTTTCCCAACCAAGGTCAGCTGTTTTGGAAGTCTTTCATGTGTCTACACATCTACATGAACAGGTTAACTGAGGAATTCCCTGGCGGTCCAGTGTCTCCGTGCTTTCACTGCTGAGGGCCCAAAGAGTACTTGGTGAATAAAAACCCCTCTTTCAATATTAGCGTAATATAGCTGAATTCTTAAATTTGTGGGTAGTTGAATTATATACTCAACATACAGATTTCCAAGATGTAAGTCAGGGAAAAATAAAAAATAACTGTAGTTTAAAAATACGCTCATTTTCAAATAACCATTTCCTGTTAACAGTGGGATGCCAGGGAATTATTCTTTATATCACCCAAGATACCACTTCAGGTTTCCATTTCATATAACATGTGTGTTCTACAGGTTGAGGCCTTGGTTTCCTCTTCTAACTTTCACCTCCAACACGTGTCTTCCTTAGAATAGTAGTCCACTTGCTGCATAATGTTCACTCCAAAACTTATTGGTGTTAAATCACAAAAATTTTATGATGCTTTGTATTCTATTGGACAGAAGTTCATAAAAGGCTCAGTGGTGATGGTTTTTCTTTTTTCCACAATATCCAGCCCTTTGTCTTTGAAGACTTAAATGGCTGAAAGCTAGAACAATTTGGTCCAAAAGATTTACTTCCCAGGTAACTTCTTCACTGACTTAGTGCCTGGGCTGGGTTAGCTGATGGTTTGGAATAGTTGTGATTGTCAACCAGAGCATCTATATGTGGCCTCTTCTTGTGACTTGGGCTTCTCACCATACGGCATCAGTATCTGAGTGGAACAATCATGAGAGAGAGTGTTCTAGAGCCAAATTTCCAGCAGAGCCAGGTGTCAGCTGTACACCTTTTTCTGACCCAGCCTATGAAATCATGCCATTTTCTTTTTGATTAGAAGCAGTCACAAAGCCAGCCAAGATTCAACAAGGAAAGATTAGGCTCCAGATTTTGATGAGAAGAGCAGAGTGGAAGAGTGTGTTAGAAGGGAGACACTGTAGTGGTGGCCAAATTTGGAAAATACATTCTGCCACTTATGGCATGTTAAAGTTCTGAATCAAAAATAAGAGGACTTGGGCTACAGTATTTCTTCTAATACTTCCATAGAAAGTCATTAGCCACTATAATCTTTGGTTCACTCATCTGTACTCTGAAAGGTTTGAATGCATAATCTATATAGTCTTTGAGGACTAAAAGAAGGTATGATCCAGAATGTGGCCTATGAGTAATTTCTTCATTTGTGGTCTCCTACTTACTGCCAAACTTCTGGGATAGTTATTAAACCAGTGGGTGAGCACTAGTTTAATTTGCTTTCTGCTAGAACACAGTAAAATTCGATGAAAAGTAAATAATAGGGAATAATATGACTACTAATACAATTGTATATTATGTAGATACAATGTTGGCTTGAGGTATAACATAGGAGAAAAAGTTCTCCCTTATTTTATTCATTCAACAGTTTCAGTTAAATTTGCTTAATATCATTATTAAAATATACTAAAATATTAATAGATTTTTAATTGTAAGAATATGTACTTCTTAATTTTTATTACAAGAATATAAGTTCCTTAATTTGCCTTCAAAAAGGGCATCATGGTAAAGAGGTTTAATTTTTATTGGTTTGTTATGTACTTTTATAGCTGGCAAATAAAATGAACTTACATTATTAAGACATTTTAGGGAGATTCATACATTGGTGCCCTTAAAAACTCCCATTCATATGTAATTATTTGAATAATAAGAATTCATTGAAAAAGGACAGATTGGAATGCTCAGGATAATTCAGGTTTATTAAATATTAGATGCAACAGATGTTCTTTTTAAAAGTAAGCTAGTTATATTTATGATAGTTTTTAAATAAAAGCAAAAGAAATACTGAGAAGATAGAAAATAAAAAATTTGTATTTTTATACTTGATAGCTGTATGTACTTTGACAAGTTATTCAGATGTCAGTTGAATCATTTGTAAAATTAAAAAGTTATATTTGTAGATTTTTAAGGCTCCTTACATATATAAATTTCTATGCAAAATAATATAAAAAGGATAATTAAAATATCAATATAGTAAAAAAACTGACATTTCAATACCAGATATTAAACACTTTTAGCATTAGAGCTCAACAGCTGCATCTATACATCTATCCATATATCTATTTATAATCTCTTTATGTACCCTAGATTCACAAATAAAGTATCCAGTTTAATATTAGCCAACTTAACCCTTACTCTATGGAATAAGTAATATACTGTCATCAAAAATATAATATGTATAATGGCTAATTTTAACTTGTAATTTTATAACAACATATTTTGAAGAGTTTTGGGAGAGGCTATATCAAATTAAACTATTAACTGTCCATTTATTCTTTGTTCTTTAAACCTTATTGGTAAGATATCTCTGAATCAATTTTGTGTTCTTATTCCTTTTTAGGAGGCCTATTTACCTTTTTTCCAAATAAGACAAATAAGCCAAACTGCTGAGAATAATACTACAGCCTGGAAAATTCATGTTTCACTTAGAGATTCAAATAACTGGTTTATGTAAAATCTGTTAAGTATCTCAGATAGTATAATCTAAGATTTTAAAGTCATCGTATTCTTATAGTGTAATTTATTGAGAGGGAACTATGCACAAGATTAGAATCGATAAAGGTTATTAAACTTGCAAAAGCTTCAAATAACTTAACTAATGAAGTAATATAAAAACATGTAATTTGTAGTCCCATTATTGTGTTAAATATGAAGAACAATATCATCTGGGTACCAGGGCTTGATTCTCTGAAATGTAGAAATGAGTGATGCAAAAGATAGTTTACTCAGGATTCTGAATTGAGGAGGACTGATTCAAGTTTTCTAAAAGACTGAGTGAAATTTTCACACATTGTGATTTTTGGAAGTTGAATAATGATCTTTATTAGGTACTTGTACAATGAAAATATTCATTTTGAGAAAGATAAACACATTTAAATAAAGGGATACCACGTTTAGGTGGATTAATCATTAATTATTCATCACCTACAAAGTCAGATTGTAGTCAGCGAATAAATGGTACACAGCACCAAGACGTCTTAATGGGAGTTAAGAAATTGTGTTTAGTAGTTCTGAATGAAGCCACATTTGGAAGGGATGGTTAGCCATGAGCATGGCCAGAGTTATGCAGAGAGTGTCTAAATTTTGCTGTAGAGGGTATTGTAATTTATGTTGAAGATGTTAAAGAGAGTTGAATCCTGTTCAAAAGATTTTCTCAGGAATTCCCTGGTGGTTCAGTGGTTAGGATTCCGTGCTTCCACTGCAGGGGGTAGAGGGCAGAAGTTCGATCCTTGGTCAGGGGAACTAAGATCCTGAAAGTTGCTTGGCATGGCCAAAAAAAAAAAAAAAAAAAAAAGATTTTCTCAAATTACTCTCCTTAGATAATATAGTCATTTAAGCATTTTCCAAATTTAAAACACCGTATATCTTTGTAGTTTGTGGTCATGTTTTAAACTTGCTTATTAACCTTACATACTATATGTGTTTTGTTTTAAAATTTTAAATAACATATCTTAACAGTAGAAGGGAATTTGCATTTGATTTTAAAATTAAATGTGTGAATACACAGTAAAGTATGCAAGAATTCTTCCAAATGTTGCTTGGGAAAGATTGTATGTTTAATTTTAGCAAGAATATCAATATGGTTACTATCTTTCTTATTTTTAAAACCAATTCAGTAAATACCAGAGAAATTAATATTTTCTAAAAGCATCATATTTCTTGAGGATAGCCATGCTATATATGTTTTCACTTAAATACTGGAGAAGAGAACATGTCCTATGATATAAAATTCTAAAAGATTAAAAAAAATTATCTTTCAGACTCCTGGACTAGGGCATATTTTCCTTTCAACAAATGTGTGCATAATTTGAGTCATGGAAGAAAACTGCAGGGCGAAAATGTTTCTTTTTGTCCCTATATTTATCTATTCTTGGCTTAAGGCTTGAAAATAAAGCTGAGTAAATTCTAGCCCTTGAGAGAAATGACAAACTAGTTGTCTGTGAAATTTTTATTAGCATACTAAACAACTTTAGTATACAATCTCTTCCTATGTATATTTATTCACAAATATGTGAGACTGTATTATTATATTATTTAGCTATAAAACTCACTTATGAAAGTATAAATTATAAAGAAAGAAATAATATCTATATAAATGCTCCAGTACATTCTTTTTACATGTGGATGGATGACATATACACTCTCTGGGGTGGATACCTTCATTTGGAGACTGCACAAAAAAATACTTTGTGAATGAAGGGAAACTACTTGTCTTCACTATTATATGCTTATACATTTATATCTTTATTGAGCACATTTTATGTTACAGTGTGCTCAGTAAACATTTTTGAATTTAATTTATTGATTAGGACTAAAGAGTAGAAATTATGAAGCTGTATGTAGCCTCTGCAAGATTTACCTTAAGATTCAGTCCCAAATTTTCTTTATCATTGCTCCTGTGTATTTGAAGAATAAACAATATCTTAGTCAATTAATCCTGTATGTTTTCTTAAACACACACACACACACCGGCAAATACTGATGTTATATATATCCTATCACACCTTTTCTTTTATCAGTTGTCTCTGCCTTTGTTATTTTTGCAGGTGTCTGTAAATAGCCAACCACTCTTTAGTTCATAATACATAATGCCCAAACCCTTAGATAAACATTCATGAATATACTTACCTGGCTTCAATAGTTTTGGCAGAGTTCAGTTCACACCCATGTGTAGATATTATGCTAGAGCCACAGTGAAAATTATATTGTTCCCTGGACTTCATAAGTCTGAACTTTTGCTCAGCTGTTTTCTTTCTGTAAGAATTTTCTTCACCAGTCATCCCTTCTTTCAATGCTAGCTCAAGTTCTACACCCATCACCAATCTGATATCCTATATGGATCCTCCCCCTTCTTTTGGATTACCTTTGTGTGTGTGTGTGTGTGTGTGTGTGTGTGCGCGCGCGCATGTGTGTGTGCGCGTGTGTGTGTGCGTGTGCGTGTGTGTGTGATAAAATTTACTTAATAAAATTTACCGTTTTAGGCATTTTAGTTTATAATTTATTGGCATTAAGTCCATTCACATTGTTGTTCCACTGCTATCTTATTCATCGTACCAAACTGAAAATCTGTACCCATCAAACAAAAACTCCACATTCTTCCTTCTCCATCCACTGGTAACCACTATTCTACTCTCCATTTCTATGAATTTGAATATTCTAGGTACCTCATATAAATGAAATCATACAATATTTGTCAATTTTTGTGTAGTTTATTTCACTTACCATAATGTTTTTAAGGTTCATATGTCTTGTAGCATGTATCAGAACTTCATTCCTTTTTAATGCTGAATAATAATACATTGCTTTTATATGTCACATTTTGTTTATCCATTCAGTAGTTGATGGATATGGGCTTTTTGACCTTTTGGCTATTGTGACTAATGATGATTTGGTATACAAATATCTGTTTGTGTCTCTGTTTTCAATTCTTTTTGGGTATAAACATAGAAGTGGAATCGCTGGATCACATAGTAATTCTATGTTTAATTTTTTGAGGAACCATCACACTCTATTCTACAGTGGCTGCCCCATTGTACATTCCCCCCAGCAATGTACAAGGGTTCTAATTTCTCCACATCCTCTCCGACACTTGTTATTTTCTGATTTTTTTTCTTTTAAAGATATTAGCCATTCTAATGGATATGAGTTGGCAAACAAAGGATCATTCCTTAATAGAGCAAATTAGAATTAATATTTCCATCCTTTTATTTTACAATGATCTGTTTATGATTTTATAATTTATCGTAGTCTGGAGATTATTTGGTATTTTCTGTCTGTCTAATTCTATTAAAATATTTGGGAGTTAGATTTTGTTTACTCCTATTTTTTCAATACACCATATATTTTACAATATACTCTTGGTAAGTGTTTGTTGGATAATACATTTCCACATTATCCATTGTAAATTGCTCTCATTTTGATACCTGAAAATGTTAGGCAATGTAATATGGTAATTATGGCAGAATTCCTTTAAAATAATGTTATTTCTGTTCATTATTCTTATCCATATATAGAAGTACTTTAAGCTAACCTTGTACACAATTCTTGTTTTTCTTCTAAATAGAATGTATTGATTTTCTTTTAACCAGTTGGAAAATTTATATATTTAAAGGTAAATATTGAGTCAACTTGCTTATTAGTTTGTCAATATTACTATTTAATATTTGTATGATGAAGGCACTTTAATGCATTAATTTAAATTTAAAATATCTAAGTAAGTGTATATTGCTTAACATTTTAAATATAGGGTTACCTTATTAAATTTGGTTGTTTTTCCTGAGACTTCTATTCACATTCTCCAGCTTATTCAGAATTCTAATAAGACTCTTTGAAATCCATAAAAGATAAGTTATAAATGGTTCATTAGATCTTCTTTGACAGTCAGAAAACTAATTTAGTATTTAAAATGTGGACAACAACAGAACATTTATCACAGAACCATATACTTACTAACTCTTAGAAACATAAAAATTGTGGAATATAACGGTTCCTCTAAAGTCAATAGCCTGAGAGTTATGATGGTGCAAAGTAATCTTTAGTTTACAGCAATATATCAAAATCCATTTGGAATGAGATTTATATGAGTAAAATCCTAACCCATATAAATTGTATATTTAACACAGAAAAGTTAGATAGTATAATACTACTTTTCTTAAGAGTTCTAAATATTTTCAGCATGGCATTAAAAAAAATAATAACACTATGTGTTCACTGTAATATATACCAAAGGAGAATGCCATAGTTTCTATATTGACTACTTTATGAATAAATTAGAAGAAAGCTTAAATAGTCAATTTGTCAAATTTAAGGGTACACAAGTGCAAATACATACATATGTACATACATAAAATTGGGATTAAAGGTAACCTTTAGAGATCCCTGAGTTTAGGCATATGGTGAACTAACAGTACTTGGGACAGACGGCATATTTGTTCATTTGAAAAAGTTGGTTAGAAGGTTAGGGGAAATACTAAAAATCTTCATCATATATGATGAGAAATATGAGTTTAAGATTTTTAGCTTTCATTTTTGGTTTTGATTTTTTCTTTCATATATGAATGTTCCAGCAATGCTAGTAGAAAGACTATTCTTTCTCTATTGAAATAACTTGGAATTTTTGTTGCAAAACAGTTGACATATATTATATTTCTCTTTCTGGACTTCTCCATTGTTCTACGTGCTTGTGCTAATATCACATTGTCTTGATTACTGTGGCTTTTTTTAAAACATGAAATCAAGTAATGTTACTCGCCAAATTTTTTCTTCCTTTGTCTTAGCTATTCTAGGCCCTTTGCTTTTTGATGTCAATTTTCAAATAAACATCAATGTCTACAAAAATTTTATGAGATTTAGATTGTGGCTGCAAGGAATTGGCAGATGAATTCAAAGAGAACTGGCTTTTACTAATATAAAAATATGGTATATCTCTATATTTATTTAGTTTTTCACTGATAGTTTTATCAGTGCACCTTATCTTTGACAAAGGAGGCAAGTATACACAATGAGAAAAGACAGCCTCTTCAATAAGTGGTGCTGGGAAATCTCTACAGCTACATGTAAAAGAATGAAATTAGAACACTTCCTAACACCATATGCAAAAATAAAATGAAAAAGGATTAAAGACCTAAATGTAAGGCCAAAAACTGTCAAACTCTTAGTGGAAAACATAGGCAGAACACTCTATGACATAAATCACAGCAAGATCCTTTTTGACCCACCTCCTAGAGAAATGGAAATAAAAATAAACAAGTGAGACCTAATGAAACTTAAAAGCTTTTGCACAAAAGAAATCATAGAGAAGATGAAAAGACAACCCTCAGAATGGGCTAAAACATTTGCAAATGAAGCAACTGACAAAGATTAAACTCGAAAATTTGCAAGCAGCTCATGCAGCTCAATATCAATAAAACAAACAACCCAATTCAAAAATGGGCAGTAGGGAGGGTGGGAGAGAGGGAGATGCAAGAGGGAAGAGATATGGAAGCATATGTATATGTATAACTGATTCACTTTGTTATAAAGCAGAAACTAACACACCATTGTAAAGCAATTATACTCCAATAAAGATGTTAGAAAAAAAAGAAAACAAAGAGGAAGTTGTAGATGTAAATACATATATATCAATAATACCACTTAATGTAATTGATGACAAACTCCAATCAAAAGGCAGAGATTTTCATATTGGATGAAAGAAACAAAACTAGATAAAACTATATGCTATCTACAGGAGGCACAAATTAAATTCAAAGACACAAATAGTTTTAAAATAAAAAGAATAGAAAGAGATATACCATGCAAAGAGCAATATAGGGAGCTGGAATGGCCATACACAGTATCAGACAAAATCGATCTTAAAACAAATAAATATTACTACAGATAAAGGACCACCTTCATAATGATAAAAATGTCTGTCCATCAGGGAGATATAACAATTATAAACATGTATGAACCTCAAATGAGAACCCCAAAATACATGAAGCAAAATCTGATAGAATTGAATGGAAAAATAAACAATTCATCAATAATAGTTCTAGGACACATCACTGCAAGTTAATAATGGATAGAGCAACCAGGCAAATGATTAGTAAGGAAACAGAAGATATTAATAACACTATGTATCAACTAGAGCTAAGAAACATCTATAGAACAGTCCATCTAATAACTGCACATTCTATTCAAGAGTATATGGGACAATATCCAAGATAGATCATATGTGAGGCTGTAAAACAAGTCTTAATAAATTGAAAAAGGTTGAAATCAAACAAGGCATGTTCTCAAATTATATTCTATGGTCTTGTTTCACCAGTTCTATTCAACATTTTAGCAGAGTGTATAGCCAGGAAAATTAGATAAGAATAAAAAAAATAAAAGGCATTCAGATAGGAACAAAAGAAGTAAAACTGTTTGTTATTGCAGATAATGATCTTGTATATAGAACATCCTAAGAATTTCACTAAAAGAAATTTGAACTAATAAATGATTTCAGCAAGGGTAAAGGATGCATAATCAATGTGTACATATTGATTATATTTCTATATACTAGCAGTGAACATTCTGAAAATAAACTTAATCAAACAATTCCTTTTAAAATAGCATCAAACAGAAAAACATATTTTGGTTTAAATTTAACAAAAGAAGTGTGAGACTTGTACACTGTAAACTAAGAAAGCACTTTTGAAAGATATTAAAGAAATGCTAATAAATGTAAGGTGTCCCATAATCATGGATTTGAAAATACTGACAAAATAGCAATAATGCCTAAATTGATCTACAGATTCAATGAAGTTCTTATAAAATTTTCAACAGAAATGTCTTCAGTAATTGACAATTTGATCCTCAAATTCATATGAAAATTCAAGGGACTCAGAAGAGCCAAAACAAGCTGAGAATTGAAAACTGAGTAGGG
The DNA here is from genome assembly GCF_003031525.2 of Neophocaena asiaeorientalis asiaeorientalis. Lineage (NCBI taxonomy): Eukaryota > Metazoa > Chordata > Mammalia > Artiodactyla > Phocoenidae > Neophocaena > Neophocaena asiaeorientalis. Next base: position 1,833,635 of record NW_020172671.1, on the reverse strand, counting down.
GAGCTCCAGATGGGGATGGGCAAAAGCATTTCAGGTGGAAGGAACAACATGTGAACACCCCATTGTAGAAACTTGAGGAGCCCTAAGAAATGAACTCAGTTGATTGAACTCAGTTGAACTCTTCATTAATATTTACCTTAATTAAAACACCTTTTCATTGTATGCTAGAAAAATACACGTTACAAATTGTAGGAGATCATAGTTAAAGGAAGGGTAAATTCTTAGCATTTGAAAGTATAGCATTCAGTTGATAATTATAGTATAGCAAAATATTCTATAGAAACATATATATTCCTATATATATTTCTATAGAAATATTCTGCAGCTGCCAATAAAATAAGATAGAGATGTATTTACTATCATAAGGCCATAACAATTTCTTTGATTCAGAAAAGCAAATTAAAAAATAAGTACAAATAGTATAAATTTCTTATCTTATTTCTTCTGTCTCATATATTGGTAGACATAGACATGGGAGATAAAGTGCATATATATGCACATGTACATGCATTCATATATATGAGATATATGTACATCTATGCCTATATGTAATGCCAACAACTAACTATACACATATAAAAAATGTTTGTATATTCAATATATAAACAAAATGCTGTTTCAGAGAAAAAATGGATATACAGCCAACAAAGCTAAATATACTGACATTTCTAATTAGGAAAGTTTGTCATCAGTATGATTACTGATGGCTGTCAGTTGTGGATATGATGAAAAATATGGGGTAGGGTAATTTGTTCTTATCAAGGTGAGGGGTAGAAGTTAGGTATAGTCAGGTTAGGAAAACTAAAAAACAGAGTTGCAGAACTCATGCCACAGGAAGTAGACCAGGAGACAGACAAATAGAAAAGTACAAAAAGGACACTCCTACCGAAAGGAAAATCAATCAATAGGGACAAAGATGAGCAAATAAACAGGAAGGAATTTGGTTAATCTTTAAAAATCAAAAGACAAAGAAATACAAGTAGAAGATTCAATACTAGTTTGCAAAAGGCTTTGATGGGTAGCAGTGCTTTACATCTGATATATAAATGTTTCAGATTGGATTATTTTAGGTCAACTGGGAAGCAAGTGGGAAAATTTTGGTACTAGCCATTTTTGTCAAGAATTCTCTGAAATGAGTACTTGTCAAACTACTCAAGTTAAGAAAAGCAAAATATTTATATAGATAAAAGATAGCATATACTGTCAGATATTTTCATGGTGAGATAATTTTTATTGGATATAATTAAAACATTAATAAATTATACATAACTTTTCCAGGAACCAAATGGCAGTTTAAAAGATTCAAAAATAATTTCTACCTTTGAAAATATCAAAGAAAGTCAAATTAATTACTTTTAAATAGACAAGTATGCAAGGCTTAAAAGAAGCAAGCCACATTCATGTTGGCTACACTAGTAAATGCCATTTGCAAAGTGAGATTTAACCTATGTTGCTGAATTCTCATTATATAAAATTATAAGTAGAACTGGATTCTGCTGTAGCACTTTTAATCTTCAAAGTTCTCTATATACATTAACTAGGAGTCATTAAGTTTAAATTTTGTAGTATAGCCATCTTTAACTAGGAAATAAAATAGAAGAGATTAAATAAAAGGCGTTCTCTGTAATGAATATTAACTCTCCGGTTTCTACAACAACCAGGACTTTTGGCTCTAAATTAACTCTTTATGATCATGAGATTATTTTCGTGCTTAAAATTGAACTATATTTCACTTCTATCAATAATTCATTGCAATTCATTATAATCACCAGTTTAAAAAAATACACAGCAAATGTACTTTCCTAATAGCATATTTTAGCACTGTGGAAATAAAGCTACTAAGTGACTTAATTTTAGAGTAGATTCTATAGAATTTTAAAAGCTTACTTTCTAAGAAAGACACAACATGCTAGCTAGAGGAAAACACTCTGAGAGAGCAAAAGTATTCCAAAAGTACATTATTTTTATTATCTTTATTTTATCTTTTTTAAAAAACCTTCGAATATAGCATTTCAAATCCCGTACAGATGCAAAGTTTATTTACTGAATAAATGATGAGATCTCTAAAACAATGATTCTACCATTATCTCAAAAGATTAATATTTTTTTCATGTTTTAGGCCAAAAAATTACCTCAATCATTTAATTAATATAAATAATAAAGTCATTGGTGTATCTCTCTTTAATGAAGCATTTGTATGTTTCAGGATATTCTGAACATGTTTCAACTTTAAAAGTTTAGTAATTTAGAAATTGGTATGAAATGTTTTGTTTCATATTCTTCCTTACATAATATCAATTGGTATCTTTCGTTCAAACTACAAATCATTTGTTTGTCTTTGACACATACAATCTTTCCACTAGAAACATAGTGGTTTGTTTATATGATAAGAAAATTAATCAACATTTATTAGACCTACTCAGAAACCATTGTTACATGAATGAGAAACAAAATCTATGGGATCTGATGTCAAGTGGCATATATTTTAATTCTATAAAAAAGTAGTATGTATAATATAAAATTTAAGGATATGAATTGATTCACTTGATTACTAGTTTGGGTTTAAACAGAGTAGTAGATTTTGGTATTTTTTCCAAGTTTTCTACCGGCACTAAAATATAAATGATTATGACTTTTCTCATGTACTTCATGGGCTTTTTATTATAACACTGGGATTCCCTGTAACAAATGCAATCTATAAAGCCACATAATTATTGTGGTTGACCAGGTTCACTGACTTGCTAAGTGACTCTTGCATGAGCACCAAGCTTTCAGTAAAATTATGTCAGGTTCTGGTGATTTATTATCTTTAATTGTCATTTTTTCTCCTAACTTAAAATTTTAAGCAAAGACAAGTCCTTTATATATTCACTTATGTATGTACATGTAAATATGTATTAAATCTACCTATATAATTTTATTGATGAGGTTGAGTTTTGGGCTAAGTAAAGGAGAACTGAGAGACATTTTTAAAGAGCAGGAAAAAAGACCTGCCAGGTTTCACAAGTGACGAAAGCAAAAACAGCCATTGTGACAGCAAAAATACTTTGAAGATCATTTTATATATATATATATATATTATATATACACA